>NC_060905.1:620000-667500 GCF_014805685.1 Silurus meridionalis | reverse complement strand
CTTCTCCCATTAGGGGGCGCCACGGCGGATCCTCTGCATGTTTGATTTGGCACATGTTTTTACGCTGGATGCCCTTCCTAATGCAACCCTCCCCATTTATCCGGGCTTGGGACCGGCACTAAGAGTTCGTTCCCCGGTCAGGGAACCAACCCAGGCCACAGCGGTGAGAGCGCCGCATCCTAACCACTAGACCACCAGGGAACCTAGAAGATGACTGGGAATAAATAGTGTATTTTAGAGAGGCAGAGTCTCTCAGAAGTAAAGATGGGCGAAGCTTCACCAGTCTAAGAAAAATTGTGTCTACAAACTGTGGAAATGTAGAATTGTGTGTATCATTACCAGGCTTGTGGTGTTTATTTAAAATCTTCCTGCTCTTTTTACCAGATGAACAACTGCTCCATGTCTATATCTGGGGACTGATTGGTATAGCAGGAGTGGTAGCGGTGGTCATCTGTGAGTGCTGGATTTATTTCCATTACACACACATAGGCCGTGCTGCATCCTGAAGAATCTGAGGTTCTGCTGGAACCACGGCTAAGCAGACCATAGTGCTGAAGATCATGAGCCTCCTGGGTAGTAAACCCTAAAAACAAAATAAATGCAGACTATAACTTCTACAGAATAGAACATTTTATACAAGTCATTGTTTTTGCCACATTCTGAACTAACTGAAGCTTGTTTATTAATGATGCAGGACATCCACCTAGTAATGAATTACAATAGTCCAGTCTGGAGGTCATGAACGCATGGACGAGCTTCTCTGCATCAGATATCAACATGTTTCTTAGCTTAGAAATATTTCTAAGGTGGAAGAAGCTGTTTTTGTAACTTGGTTGATATGATTTTTAAAAGATAAGTTGCTCTAAAATAACTCCCAGATCTTTTACTGTTGAACTAGTACTTACAGAACATCCGTCTAAATGCAGGTTGAGTGGAAGCTAATTCCATACCTTTTAATAATATTTCCTAAGGGAAGCATGTATATTGTGAAAAGCAGGGGTCCTAGAACTGAACCCTGTGGCACGCCATAATTCACTAGCATTAACCTGGATAGCTCTTTATTTAAGTCTACAAAATGGTAACGATCAGACAGGTAGGATTTAAACCAGCTTAATGCCTGTTCCTGAATGCTGATGTAATTCTGTAAGTGATCCAGGAGGAGATCATGATCTATAGTGTCGAATGCAGCACTAAGATCTAATAAAACTAACAGCGAGATGAAGCCTTGGTCTGAAGCTAAAAACGGGTCTTTAGTGATTATAACTAGAGCAGTTTCTGTGCTATGATGGAGCCTGAAACCTGACTGAAACTCTTCAAAGATATTGTTCTCTTGTTAGTAGGAACAGAACTGGGCAGAGAAAATCTTTTCTAAAATCTTCCTGTCTTGTACTTGTGAAGGAAAGTATCTGCTGATGATCTAGAACATACAAGCAGATGGGTGAAGCACGGTGGTGGTTGTAATGCAATTTTTTGGGCTTGCAATGCTGTTTCTGGAACAGACTCAATAATCTTTATTTATTTAGATAGATCACTTTATTCATCTCAGAGATAAATCCATGAAGACTAACGCTTAGAGTCAAACCAGGGATCTCATGCAGGAGAGACTGTGGACCAATGGAATAAATTCAGAAGTCGACTGAAAACTTCTTTCTGAAATTCTACACAGAAATGCATCCAATATAATTAGGAAGACCTTCATTATTTGGCAAGATCACAACCAAGAACACACCTTCATCACACCACTGGACACATTCTGTAAATCTGCTTTAGAGCAATGTCCGTTGTGAAAAGCGCTATATAAATAAAACTGAACTTGACGGGGAAATTCAACTGAAATTCATATCTGTGTCTCATAATCATCTCAATGTGAAATCAGCATTCAGGTACTTAGAGTTATTCCTCCATCTAGTGGTCAATAATGTGAAGTGCAACACATGGTAATCGAATTAATTAGGGTTAAGGGTTAGTAATCCCACCCTGTGAGTGGGAACGGTGCATTATGAAGAAGGGCATGGACATCACAGGGACCTCCACACCATGGCTGAAGAACAGAACTACTTTTACACAATGATGTTCTAGCTTCAGCTTGTTGAAGAGATCAGTGAGATCGAAATGTTTTTGCTGAAACTTCTTCTTTTTTTCAGCCTGCTCCTGTTAGGGGGTGCCACAGCAGATCATCCGTCTCCACACCCCCCTGTCCTCTACATCTGCCTCTTTCACACCAACTACCTGCATGTCTTCCCTCACCACATCCATAAACCTCCTCCTTGGTCTTCCTCTTTTCCTCCTTCCTGGTGTCTTCATCCTCAGCATTCTCCTACTGATATACCCCATGTCCCTCCTCTGCACATGTCCAAAC
This sequence comes from Silurus meridionalis, assembly GCF_014805685.1. Lineage (NCBI taxonomy): Eukaryota > Metazoa > Chordata > Actinopteri > Siluriformes > Siluridae > Silurus > Silurus meridionalis. Next base: position 665,141 of record NC_060905.1, on the reverse strand, counting down.
CATCTCAATCTCACCTCCCTCACCTTGTCTCCAAAACGTCCTACATGCGCTGTCCCTCTAATAAACTCATTTCTAATCCTGTCCATCGTCATCACTCCCAACGAACATCTCAACATCTTCAGCTCTGCTACCTCCAGCTCCACCTCCTGTCTTTTACTCAATGCCACTGTCTCTAATCCATACAACATCTCAGGTCTCACCACAGTCCTATAAACTTTCCTTTCACTCTCACAGATACTCTTCTATCACAAATCACTCCTGCTATCACTCTTCTCCACCCACTCCACCCTGCCTGCACTCTTTTCTTCACTTCTCCACCCACTCCACCCTGCCTGCACTCTTTTCTTCACTTCTCTAACACACTCTCCATTACTTTACACTGTTGCCACCAGGTATCTGAGCTCCTCCACTTTCTCCACCTCTTCTCCTATCCACTTTCTGCTTCACATCTCCACACCATCCAACCTTCTCTCTCTCTGATTTTCTTCGTTCATCAGCTGCTCAAAATACTCCCTCCACCTTCTCATCACACTCTCCTCACTAGTCAACACATTTCCCTCTCCATCCTTTACTGCTCTAACTTGCAGCACATCCTTCCCAGCTCGGTTCCTCTGCCTGGCCAATCGCTACAAATCCTTTTCTTCTTCCTCAGTGTCCAACTTCTCCTACAGCTCCTCATATGCCTTTTCCTTGGCTTTCACTGCATCCCTCTTTACCTGCTGCTGCATCTCTTTGTACTTCTGCCTACTTTTCTCATCACTCTGTCGATCCCAATTCTGTTTCTCCAACCTCTTTCTCCTTCTGCTCTCCTCATTCCACCACCACGTCTCTTTGTCTTCCTTTCTATTTCCAGATGTTACACCAAGAACCTTTCTATCTGCCTCCCTCATCACTCCTGCAGTAGTTCCACAATCATCCAGCACCTCTTCACCACCACTGAGCTCCTGTCTGACCTCTTCCCTGAACCTCACACTACACTCTTCCTCCTTCAGTTTCCACCATCTTATTCTTCTTTCAGTGAAATGTTTTTGCTGAAACCCAAACAGTAAATGAAGATAAAAACGTTATCACTGGTTGGTGTGGGTGTGTCCCAGACCACACAGCATGTACACTGCAGTCATGTGAAAAGGAAAGGAGACTCCTATTTTGAATTCTATCGCTTTACGTGTCAGGACACGTAAAGCAAATCAGCTGGTTCTTATCAGGTCAGAAAATAATGATGTTCTTTAGGACTTCATCAGACTCATATCACTGTGGAGGAATTCTGGCTTCTTTACAGAGTTACTTCAGTTTATTGAGGTTTGAAGGTATTTGTTTCTGCTAAACTTTCTGAATGTCCTGCACAATGTTTTACTTGGGTTCAGGTCTGAAATCTGGAGCCACTGCAACACCCCAATTCTGTTCTTTTTCAAATGTTTTGCTGTACAAACCAATTCCAAAAAAGTTGTGACGGGTCAACAAAAGCCTGGAAAAAGTAAATGTAAAAAAGTAAACATTTAGTAACTACTGAGGTTAATTAACAGCAGGTCAGAAGATGACTGGGAATAAATAGTGTATTTTAGAGAGGCAATCTCTCATCAATCTAAGAAAAACTGTTGAACAATTTCAGAATAACGTTCCTCAACATCACATTGTAAATCTTATCATTCACAAAACATCATATCATTGGGCAAAGATGACAAACATCCAATATTGATTTTCACCCATGTCCCTTGAGTTTTTTCTCCAGATTCTTTGACATTTTTTAATTTAAAACATTAATAATTCTGTAATGAAAATCACTGCATGGGATCATTAACACCTCCAGAAATCACTGTCTGTGAACACAGTTCTCCATGTCATCCACAAATGCAGGTTAAATCTCTATCATACAAAGAAGAAGGTATGCATAAAAATGATCCAGAAACACCACCATCCTTTCTGGAAAAAACTCATTCATAATGTACTGAGGCAAAGTGGAAAACTGCTCTGTGGTCAGACAAATACACATTTTTATTTCTTTTGTAAACCATGGACACCACGTCCTCTGGACTAAAGAGGAGAGGGACCATCTGGCTGGTTATCAGCACTCATTTCAAAAAGGCAGCATCTCTAATCATATGGGAGAACATTAGTACCTGTGGAATGAGCAGCTTGCACATCTGGAAAGGTTGCATCAATGCTGAATGCTATATACAGGTTTTAGAGCAACAAATACTTCCATCCAGAAAACTTCTTTTTGAGGTAAGACCTTGTATATTTGAGTAAGACTGTAGTAAGACTGATCTGCCTGCAGTATAGATCTTTCACCACTGAAAACATTTGGTGCATCATGAAATGAAAAATAGAAAAAATAGGAAACTCAGAATTGTTTAGCAGCTGGAATCCTGTATCCGACACATATGGGACAACATTCATCTCCCAAAACTTCAGCAACTGATCTCCTCACTTCCCAGATGTTCTCCAGGTAGATAAAACTCGTCGCTCTGGATAAGGGCGTCTGCTAAATGCCGCAAAATATAAATGTAAATAAAACTTCCAGAATGAACGCTGTCGCAAGCGGCTGCCTCTGTGACGGCTTTATTTAGTTTATTGTTCGATTATAACTCAGTGATTTTAACTTGTATCTGGCTGATTAACTCTGACGTTTCTGAACACGGCCTCTGATGATGCTGAAATAAATAACACGGGTCGTTCCATTTCATTTTAGAATATTCCAAATGTTGATCTATCTGCTCTTTCTGATGTTATTAACACTTTCTTCTGGAGAGATGGCTTTTCTACTCCGGATGATTTGGTCTCACAGTGTGCTTGATACACTTGCTCCTTTAAAAACTCAGACTGTCTATTTGACCCATTCCGCACTTTGGTTTACACCGGAACTGAGACACTTAAAACTAAGGGACGGCGCCTTGAACGTTTATGCATTAAGACTGGACTTACTGTTCATAAATATATGTATGTAGATCACAGACTCTATTACAAGAATTCTTATTGAACTGTTAAATCTGATCACTTCTCTACTATAATTGGGTTAGATGCAGGGAACAGGAGATCTTTCTTTAATACAGTAAATAATATTCTACCGCCTCCTGATACCCTTCTCATCTATATTCTACCGATTTATTCAATAAATTCATGACATGATGGTCAAAGCCTGCTTATCTTCTCCATCTGGTACAGTAACTACAGTCCCCATCAATCTGGGAAGGTTTAAAGGCAATTTCCAAACAATTTAAAGACCATTGTTCTATAGTGAGGAAGATTATTTACAAGTGCAACATATTCGAGGTAGTTGCTAATCTTCCCAGGAGTGGACATTCCCTACAGCCCTCTGTTAGCATGTTAAATGTGAAAGTTGCTGACAGAACAATTAGAAAAAGACAAATACAGTTTATTTGAGAGGGTTGACAGGAAAAAGCTTCTTCTCTCTAAAAGAAACATGGCAATGGCTGTGTTTTGCAAACATTTGGTATCTGGGCCTTCAGTGGGGACGTACCGGACTTCTTAATACCACCACTATCACATCACAATTACAGAAACCATCAATACAATACAAACACACAATATAACAACACGTGGCATTACAGAGAGACGTTTCACATCTGGAGGTTATTTTACTAAAACAACAAACCCAGTTACACTCCAAACCTCTACACTACAACCACAACTGTGCACCTACAACATCTGGAGCAGTTCACAATCTATATTTATCTAATAACATGACAAAACCATTAAAATGTAAATAAAATACAACCTACTCACCAGAGATGCAGACTCATAATGTGCAGCGCCCCCCAGAGGCTGTAATCTAGTGGTACTGCTCGTATTCACTGGTCTGGAGGTGGAGAGCAAACCCTTTCCCGGGCTGAGACACGCTAGCTAGCTTCAGGGTTGATGACCTCCTCACCATGTCTAGCTTTTCTTCAAAATTTATTTTTAAGTATGTTTGAGACAAAATTAATTTCTCTTCCTCTGTAGGTGTAAAAAAGTCTAACTCAGATGTATGAACGTGTGCAGAGCTACACACGTGTTTTACCAGTTGACTTCGGCTGTAACAGTTTCCCTCTGAACAACCAATCAGAGGACAGAAAAATGCTGACGCTATTCTGGGCCAGTGATCTGCTCTGTGAGGAGAATCTGAAATCTGATTGGATAAAGAAACAGAGCTGTTGGTAATATTCCCTATGGTAAAAGTCCAGCAGTACTGATTCTGAAGGCTCTGAGCAGATTAGATTCACATGGCAGCACATAGAGGCTGAAATCTGATTGGACAAAAAATCTACCATCCACATACACGTACTGAAGCAGTGCAGCCGAGAGAAACACTACCACATGAAGAGAAGAAACTGATGGAAGAAATTAATACAGTTTCATGGAACAAACATTACAATTTATGTTGTCAATGTAGGTCAGTGCTTCTGATAGTGTTTAGACCAGTAGAGAAGACTTTACTGACCCTGACCCCCCGACACTGTCTAACTGATATCATACACTCTTCTCTTCATCTTTTAAGGTTGCTGTAAAACTTCAACACTTTTGGTTACTGATCCTAATAATTTTGCCAGTTTTTGTCTAAATTCTAATTTACCCTTATCTCAAAGGTTCATTCTCACCTTTTATAAAACAACCTGTTGGAAAAATTCCGATCTGGTTTACGTCCACTACATAGTACAGAGTGGTAAAAGTTGTTAATGATCTGCTGATGGCAGCTGATTCTGGACTCCTAACTGTACTTGTACTCGATCTAAGTGCAGCCTTTGATTCAATTTCCCACCAAGTTATTTTAGATAGATTACTTTCTATAGGTATTACTGGTGTCCCTCTTACCTGGTTCAGATCCTATCTCCCTGGGTGCACTCAATTTGTCCAACTTACATTTTTTCTCAATTGCTAAAACACTAAACTCTATTGTCTGAACCAAATGCTCAGTTGTCTGAACCCACTGATTGAATCAATCACTCTTTTGGCAAAACCATAAGCACTTTCCACCTGTTTAGACACAACTTGCCAACACATTTTCATTGTGATGCACCCGTGCTGCATAATGGTGAGCACAGGTGACAAAAGTCAAACACAATTAAAGCACAAGTGTCACCACTTGAACACTACAAGTCAAAATGGATCACACTTGTGGCTAATGATGTGAGGGAACATATACAGTAATCCAGTTCAGAGAGCACTGGTTTGTGAGACCCTACAATGGATAGAAATCTGAGAGGAAGAGTTTGTGTGAGAGGAGGTCGAGGTGGTCAGCGAAGACAAAGAACAGTAATATCTGATGAAATCAGAGCTGCTGTGATTGACCATGTTCTTCTCCATGGTATGAGGATAAGTGCATTACTCAGCCACAGCATCATGTCTCCGTACTGGGTCAGGCCACAGGACTTCATCCACATCACAGGCCACATTTTGTCTGGCCAGGCAATGGGGGAAAAAACCCCTGGCATGCCGTATCCAGGCTTGGCATGCCTCCACACCTATGTCACCACAGGCAAGTCCCATGGCTTGCCATCGGGCCATTGTTGGTGTTCCTGGGCAGCGTGGTGGCAATGTCACATTATGTGCTGCCATCAGCAATCATGGGGTTGTCCACCATCATGCCAACCTGGGGCCCTACAACACTCACCAGCTACTCATTTTCCTCAATCACACGCGAGATGCTCTGTTAGGGCAGCAGGATGAGCATCCCATCTATGTTGTTGTTTGGGACAATGTGATTTTTCACAGAGCCCTCCAGGTTAAAGAGTGGTTCAATATGAATCTTTATCAATCTTTGCCTTCCACCGTACTCCCCTTTCCTAAACCCCATTGAGGAATTCTTCTCTTCATGGCGGTGGAAGGTATATGAACGCCAACCTTACACCAGGGTACATCTCCTGCAAGCCATGGGACACAAGTGGCAAACGCATAAGATTTCTGTTTGTTTTTACACGTGCTACGTGTAAATGCACAAGATTTCTGTTTTGTCTTTTTGTACAAGTGCTAAATGCACAGGGTTTTTTTTGTTTTGCAACATGCATTTAGCCTACAGTGAATAATAAACATTTATTTCTCCAGCTTGATGTCCTGATCATTGTGTTTTCTATTTTTCTATGTAGAGTTTAGTGACTGTTCCGTAGTGATTTTATTTTTGATTGACTCGGGGCACGATTTGACAACATAGTTCAGTTTTGAGCACAGATTGAACTGTTTTGAGGTGAAAGTTTGGTTTTGCAAGAAGAGTCTGAGGTTTTGTGAATGTAGCTTGAGAATTGTTTTTTGTGTTCACAGTTTAGAGAAAAGGAGAGCAGCTTTCAAGAAATGTGTCTTAGCAATCAAGAAAAACTGTAAAAACATCCGTTAATGCTGGTGTTCCTCAAGGCTGTATTTTGGACCCTCTTTTATTTATCATTTACTTACTATCTCTTGGTCATATTATTAGGAAATGTGGCATTAATTTTCATTGCTATGCAGATGACAGCCAGCTTTATTTGTCCTCCAAGCCTAATTGTGCCCTTTTTTCTGCCTCTCTTCTGAATTGTGTAAAAGAGATGAAATCTTCTACACAATATTCTCAAGGTAAATATCGACAAAACAGAGGTTCTTCTGGTTGGCACCAAGTCCAATTTGTCAAAAATAAATAGTTTCTCACTTTCTATTGATAACTCTATAATCTCCTCATCTTTGTTGATTTAGGGCATTTAGCTGGGCAACTCCTCATCTCTAGAATTCTCATTATTAATTATTTTTATTATTATTATTATTAGATGTATATGAACAGAAGAAGTGCTGCTACACAGTGTGATACATGGCCCTATACCAACTTTTATGAGACGTGTTGCAGCCATCAAATTCATAATGACCTTATTCTTTTCTTAATTGGTATAAATTCTCAGTTTAGATTTTTGATGGGGTTTTTTTTGTTCTATTGTGAATCTATGATAGGTTTATGAGATTTGCAAATAATTGCATGCTGTTTTTATTTACATTTTACACAGTGTCCCAACTTGTTTGGAATTGGGTTTGTAGATTTGCTGGTGTGTTTGGGATCATTGTTCTGTTTCATGACCCACTTTCACTTTAGCTTTTGGACAGACAGCCTCATATTTGTCTTTAGAACACTTTGGTATACAGAGAAGCTCAATGCAAACCCAGTGACTGTAAGGTGCAGAGGTCATGTAGCTGCAAAACAAGTCCAAATCATCACTCACCACCGTGCTGGACAGCTGGCATGAGATGAATGTGCTGATATTCAGTGTTTGATTTTCACCAAACACGTCGCTGTGCATTCTGGCCAAACATCTCCACTTTTGTCTCACCTGTCAAAGGACACTGTTCCATGTGGTTTGTTCAGATTCAAGTTTGCAAAACACAGCCATTGCCATGTTTCTTTTAGAGAGAAGAAGCTTTTTCCTGTCAACCCTCTCAAATAAACTGTATTTGTCTTTCTTCTAATTGTTCTGTCAGTAACTTTCACATTTAACATGCTAACAGAGGGCTGTAGGGAATGTCCACTCCTGGGAAGATTAGCAACTACCTCGAATATGTTGCACTTGTAAATAATCTTCCTCACTATAGAACAATGGTCTTTAAATTGTTTGGAAATTGCCTTTAAACCTTCCCAGATTGATGGGCAGCAACAGTTGCTTCTTTAAGATCATTGCTGATGTTCCTCCTCCTTAGTGTTAATGCAGACTGGCAAACTGCTCAGATGTGGGCTTTTATAGATCTGGTCCACCTTACTTATGATCTTTAAATTAAAGTGCTCCACAAATTAAACTGATCTAAAATAAATTACATCCTACATAGATTTTTCCACAGAATCTCTCAATTTCAGCTTAATTTAGTAAAATAAATGATGGCAGCGTGTAAAGTGTCACATGTTGTTGTTTATCTGAGGTTGTATTAAACTAATTCTCAGACTTTATAAGAAGCAAATGAGTTTTATTATGTCCTGATACATAAAACCATAGAATTAAAAGGGTGTACTTTCTTTATCACACGACTGTATATAGTCCACATACTAACAAACTCACAATCTAAAGCTATCTGGAATTGCAAAACATTGGAACCACACACACACACACACACACACACACACACACACACACACACACACACACACACACACACACACATATACTGGTGTATCCAGTTAAACTCACCTGGTTACTTTGTAGTCTGGGGCACAAACCTTTATTCACACACACACACACACACACACACACACACACACACACACACACACACATGTGCGCACACACACACGTACAAATCAGAGGAGGTCCTAATCGAGTCAGAAACCAATACGCATTCATTTCTACAGTTACTTACACACTCGTACACACACACACTTGTGGATTTACAGGTGCACAGAAGAGAGCAGATACACACACAGGGGACGATAACTAAAGCAGGTAAGTAAAAATGTGTGTGTGTGTGTGTGTGTGTGTGTGTGTGTGTGTGTGTGTGTGTGTGTGTGTATTAGACTGAACAGAAACAACATTCAGGTTCTTTACTAACACTTTTTACAGATGTAGTGAAATAAAACACACACCGTCAGAAGAATCACTGAGTAACAACAAGGTCCAGTAACACAAAGCAACACAATATGAATCCCAGCTGTGTGTAGTGTGTGTAGTTGTTACTGTGCAGTAGTTGAGTGGAGATGCATTGTGCACTGTTGCATTGTCCAGATAAACACCAGCCTCCTGTAGCATTTACATTACCATCAGTCCACGTGTGTGTGTGTGTGTGTGTGTGTGTGTGTGTGTGTGTGTGTGTGTGTGTGTTCTGACTGAAAGTAGCTTAGACTATCCTTTCTCTCTCTCTCTCTCTCTCTCTCTCTCTCTCTCTCATGTTACAGAAGTCACTGCAAAACATTTATTATTAAATGATTACCAACTTGCATTCTCAAATAAATCCATCATCATCATCATCATCATCATCATCATCATCACTGATGTTATTATTACTGCTGAGTGACTCATTATATACATTTTTCCCAGCAGTTTCTCTTCACATGTCAGATATCTGTTCAGGTGAGTAGATGAGTTAAGATGGTGATGAGATAAACAGAGAGAGAGAGAGAGAGAGAGAGAGAGAGAGAGAGAGAGAGAGAGAGAGAGAGGCGTGATGTTTGAGTCACAGTAAAACGTGTGGAACAGGTCAGACAGGACGAGGAGGATGAGACTCTCACTCACTGAGACAGAAAAGAAGTTCACTCAGGTTCATCTACAGACGGATTCTCACTGTAAAGCAGAGATCAGACCTCAAACCTGTTCCAGCATGACACTGCCTATGCCCCAAGCCAGCACCATGAAGATCTGCTTTCCATGGGTTGGAGTGGAAGATCTCCTGCAGTAGAGCTCCAACACTATTGAACACTTTTAGAATGAATGTAAACCAGGAACCTTCTCACCTTCTCACCTACATCACTACCTGACTTTACTAACACCACATCTTCCTAGAAGAGTGGAGCTTATTATAACAGTGATGTTCAAAAAACACCTTTAAATCTTATGCTCATGTGTCCACAAACTGAGGGTCATACTGTCGAGTTAAATTTATTTAATCTGGAGCATAAAAATACAATCATTAAATGTAGATGAGTCTAAATGCTGGAATCTGATTGGTCGGAATAAAGAGAGGCTGGTGAGGGAAAGACTGTTTATAGCGGCTATGATATCAGTGAGAACTGGAATTAACTGGCCTTTCACATTGAGTAAAACTGCTTATCACTTACTCACCCTGACTCCTGTGATTATTCACACTGATTCATGTACAGGAGTAATGTAGACGCCTGACTGTGCAGTGAGAGCAGAGTCTTCACACTGACCCCAACACTGATCTACTGTATCACACCAACCAGGAACACGTCACACTCACAGTGTTAATGCAGTGAACAGCAGGCAGGAGATACAGTCTAATACTGACTTTTACTCACAATGATTATTTATATATATAAAATATTAGGAGGTCAAGAAGATCACAATGTTCTTACAGAAAATATCAGCATCAGGGTTTATATTAAGGCTGTTAAAATCACTGCACAAATGAAATAAACACCAGTAATTGTATGAATTTTATTGGCCTGTGTTTAATGCAGCGTGCATTTCTGTTTGATTATTTTTTATTTGAAAAAATATATAACTGAGGCAAAATTGTAACCTTAAACGCAGCACACATTTATTCATTCTTTACTCGGGTATAAAAAATAATAAAACTCCACTGATAATTCTTAATCACTAAACATTAGTTTTACTGATGCAGCTCTAAAATCAAGCAGCAAAAACATGAAAAACATCTATGACCTTTAAAACATGTCTAGTTTTCATGCTCAATTTTGAGTCGAGTTTCATAAATAATGAACATACTTTTGTATCCATATGATAACAAACATATAAATAATAAAGAATCCATATTTTTTCATGCCCATGTTGATTAATTTAAGGAACATTTAGAAAAGATACAAATGTGTGATTTAGCTTTAGTTCACTCATTACACTCATTAATCACGAATAAATATTTTAATCAATTGACACCCTAACCTTCTTCTTCTTCTTTTTCTTCTTCTTCCTCTTCTTCTTCTTTTTCTTCTTCTTCCTCTTCTTTTTCTTTTTCTTCTTCTTCTTCTTTCAGCTGCTCCCATTGGGGGCGCCACAAAGGATCATCCGTCTCCATTCCCCCCTGTCCTCTACATCTGCCACTTTCACACCATCTACCTGCATGTCTTCCCTCACCACATCCATAAACCTCCTCCTTGTTCTTCCTCTTTTCCTCCTTCCTGGTATCTCCATCCTCAGCATTCTTCTACTGATATACCCCATGTCCCTCCTCTGCACATGTCCAAACCATCTCAATCTCACCTCCCTCACCTTGTCTCCAAAACATCCTACATGTGCTGTCCCTCTAATAAACTCATTTCTAATCCTGTCCATCGTCGTCACTCCCAACGAACATCTCAACATCTTCAGCTCTGCTACCTCCACTTCATCTAACTCACTCCAGAATATTTTCTTCTCCTCCATCTCACAACCCACTTGTGGAGCATAAACACTGATGACATTTATCATCATCCCTTCAACTTCCACCTTCACGTTCATCACCCTATCAGAAACTCTCTTCACCTCCACTACACTCTTACTGTACTCTTCCTTCAGAATCCCCCCTACACCATTTCTCTTTCCATCCACACCATGATAGAACAGTTTAAACACCTCCAATGTTCCTGCTCTTACTCCCTTTCCACTTGGTCTCCTGAACACACAACATCTCTACCTTTCTCCTCTCATTCCGATCCGGTATGAAATTCTGGTTTGTGATCTGCATATTTGATTTGCACATGTTTTACGCTGGATGACCTTCATAACACAACCACCACATTTATCTGGGGTTGAGACCTGAGTCGTGCAACACTAATGACTGGGTTATACCAAAATATATATACACACATAATAATGACTAAATGTCACATCTTTTAGATTTAACTAATCACACACACACACACACACACACACACACACACACACACACATGTATCACTGGTTGTAAGGGCCAGAACTGCAGACATTCAAGTCCACCCCTTTATCGTTTCCCAACAGTCAACCTCACAGTAAATATTATCCTTGTACACACACACACACACACACACACACACACACACACACACACACACACACACACATATATATATGTGATGTCCATATAAGGACAGTAAAAATACATGGTATTGATTATCATGTGATTGTTGTGTTTTTTTCCATGCAGGTTGTGTGATGGCTGAACTCGGACCCGAGTTGTTCTCCGAGCAGGAGTTGACATGTTCCATCTGTTTGGACCTGTTCAGCGAGCCCGTGTCCACACCGTGTGGTCACAACTTCTGCCAGAGCTGCATCGGTGGTTACTGGGCCTCCAGCTCCGAGTGCACGTGTCCTCTGTGTAAACGGCCCTTTAGTGGCCGTCCGGAGCTCAGCATCAACCGTGTGTTTGCTCACATCGCTCAGAAGTACAAGGACATGCGGTACGGAGGGCCTCCACCCATCAAACCTCGCCAGAAGATCCCAGCAGGTGTCGGCAGTACAGCAGCAGGAAGAGGAGCTGGAGGAGAACTCACACTGCAGAACGGCACTAATGCCCCAGACATCCCCTGTGATGTGTGCACCGGGAGGAAGGAGCGAGCCGTGAGCTCCTGTCTCACGTGCATCGCTTCGTACTGTGAGACGCACGTGCAGCCGCACCGCCAGACACCCTTCTATGCTTCCCATCGACTCCTGGACCCTCACGAGGCCCTGCGAGGACGCACGTGTCCCGAACATGGCCGGCTGCTAGAGGTCTTCTGCCGCACAGACCAGCGCTGCATCTGCGCCATCTGTGTGCTGGAGGAACACCGGACTCATGCCACCGTGTCTGTACAGACCGAACGCGCCGTCAAACAGGTAAGTGCTGAAAATAACAACACACCACTAAGTACACCACTCTGTATGTACAGAGACCATGAATTTAAATGTAGGCGTATCTTTGTGTCTATGAGGTGGTGCAAGAAATTACTTTATTTATCTATGTTTCCACACCATCACCTTCAAAATAGTCCCCTGACACAGTAATACACATGGGAGGTGGAACCTTAGTGGTTAAGCATCTGACTTCGGCTTCAAAGGTCTCCAATAGTCGTAAGTTCAAATCTCAGCCACATCAGGTTGCCACTTCTGGGCCCTTGAGCGGGGCCCTTAACCCTGTATCTGCTCATTTGTATGAATGTGATAATTGTAAGTCGCTCCAGATAAGGGCGTCTGCCAAATGCCGTAAATGTCATACAGTGCTCCCAGTGTTCTTCTGGAATGTGTCCTGGAAGTTTCCTTTGCAAAGCATGTCAAGCACCTTCTGTGATTCATGCTGGATCTCTGCAATAGTGTAAAAACGGCGAGCTGGATCTTCATCTTCAGGAAGAATGCAAAGTGCTCAGGAGCCAAATCTGGCAAGTAGGGTTAGGGTGAGATCTGGATTGTTTTCTGACAATCATCATGCACAAGTTGCCTAACGGTTTTGACATTTTCGGGGGTTGAGCTTGTTGAAGGTCTTACTGATCTGTGGTCATCTTCCTGTGATGTTCCCCAAAACATCTCGAATGATTTTTTGCAGCGTAGCTATACATCAAAGGTACTTCATGTCAAATCTCTGTGGCAGATTTGCCCAGATTAATGCAGAATTTCACATTTGTTCTTTGTTCTAACTTGCTGTCTGTGATGAAAACGAAGACGTGGTAACAGAACACAAGTCAGAACAACACCAGTTACACCAATAGTCTCAAATCTTTTTGATACCACCTCATATATAGAAATTAGGAGAGGTCTGTGTGGGTGTGTCTTCAGTTTGTGTATTTTTTATGGGCGGGTCTTAAAGGATTTTATTTACGGAAAAGCTTTAATGAAGATGTCACATTAATTGTTTAGGAATTATAGCCATTTTAATACAGCACCTCCATTTTTTAGTAATTGGACGCTTATCTGATAACCAGTGGCCTGTTTCACTTTGTTATATTTGCATTCGTTGTCTGTTCATCTGAACTCTCACTATGTGGTCCAAAGAGGAGACAAAGCAAATAAAAGACGCCAAATCACATTCTGCTACAGTTTTAATAAGAATAAACATAAACAAAGTGGGGGCTCACTCAATTATTTTGTTGGAGGAGAAAAACCACTTGACAGAAACACTCTATAGGAGGAAGGAGTATCCCTCTCAATGTCTACACTGAAAAGATTCCCTTATTAGTGTAACTACAGATCGTTCAACTGAAGATACAAACCACTGGATGCTTTCAAGAACAGAAAGGTCAGATTAGACGTGTAGAAAACATAAAAAATCTGATCACTTTTGGAGCAAGATTTCGGAGTTTATTAAAACTAACATTAACTCATACCACAATTATAGTTATAGAAGATCCTGGAGAAGGAAAGGGAGCACTTATGATCCAAAGCATAACACATCATCTGTCAGACATGTAGACAGTGTTATGGAATGGGCAGGTATGGCTGCTAATGGAGCTGAACCAGTGGTGTTTCTTGATCATGAATTGTGAAATGTACATAGTTTTACTTTCTGCACAGATTCAGTTAAATCTCATAGAAATCATATTGAAAATTACCCAAAACTTAACTCAAATGTCTGATCAACTGACCTGCTGTTGTTCCCTCGAACAGAACTTTCTCACGTGTGAAAAATTGTTCCCATCTCAATACAAAGCCCATCTTCTGTTCCTGGGCTTATAGAGAGTCAGCTCAGTGCTTTTTGTTAAAGGTTTCACATCAGACATCGCCTGAGGTATTTCAGTAACGCTAACATGCCACAGTTTGTATAAACAGGGTGTAACTTCATCTACATGACAACCAGGATTACAGAAATACCACCACTAATCATTAACACAGACACATCCATGAACCTGACTGCTGTTCCACTGCAACATGAACCTGACTGCTGTTCCACTGCAACATGAACCTGACTGCTGTTCCACTGCAACATGAACCTGACTGCTGTTCCACTGCAACATGAACCTGACTGCTGTTCCACTGCAACATGAACCTGACTGCTGTTCCACTGCAGGGTCCTGACTGTTCAGGAGATGAGCAGCTCTGGGCATAGTGCAGATTTATATTAATGTGTTATGGTTCCTATAGTTACAGCTCTTTCACAGGGACGTGTACAATGGAGGCTCCACTCCTACTCACATAAATGGTGGAGAAATGTGTTTATGAAACGTGTTTGAAAGGAGTCTCCAGTGTCAATACTTTGTAATAGACAGACTGATGGTTCTTGAAAAAGTGATGATCTTAAATATTTTCAGGTGAAACATGTCACCATGGTTCGAGCTAAAAGACAGAATGTTTTTGTTGAATGCTACATAAATTCCTGTCTGTTTCCTGCAGAGGATGCTTGGGAAAACTGAACTGGACATCCAGACGTCGATCGAGAGGCGAGGGCTGCGTATAACCGAACTTAAACAAAGACTGCAGTTCCTCAGGGTAATTCAAGCTAACTTTAGCATTAGCATTAGCATTATAAATGATGTGTTTATACTGAAGACTTTTGTTGTTGTCGTGTGCAGAACTATGCCCATGCTGAGCTCTCTGAGGTGGAGCAGGTCCTCTGTGATGTCACGCAGTCAGTAGAGCGAATACGCACAGAACTGGTGGGTGGAATCGAGGACAAGAGAGACTCTGTGATTGGCCAAGGGGAGAGGTTCGTGTCAGAGCTGGAGGTGGAGGTAGGCAAGCTGCAGGAGCGCAGGGCTCAACTGGAGGTTCAGGCCACATCAGAAGACCACATCAGCTTCCTGCAGGTACTATAAGTTATGATTTCATGAAAGGAAATTTATGAAGAAATAACAACAATGAATTATAAAAAAATGTAAATCATGATGGTGATGATGATGGTAAAGATAATGTTGAGGACAATGAGGATGATGATGATGATGATGATGATGATGATGATGGTATCATAATGGCCTGGTTTCTGGAGCAGAGCTTTGAGGAGGTGAATGCTCCGTATCAGGATCATATGCTCAACACAGACCCTGATCTGGAGCTCCACTTCTCTCTGGGGGAGGTGAAAAATGCCCTGGGAGAGATACGTGAAAGACTGGATGATATCCACATGGGTGAAGTTAACTACAGACAATCAGGTAGCACACTTTTATTATTCATTTAAAGAATATTTTAACATTGATGTAATTAAGAATAAGGGAGATGTGCAGACCTGTGGTGCTCTTCCTCGGCATGAAACCATACTGCTGCTCACAGATGGTCACCTCTTCTCTCAGCCTGGCTTCCACTACTCTTTCCCATAACTTCATGGTGTGACTGATCAACTTTATTCCCCTGTAGTTACTGCAGGTCTGCACATCTCCCTTATTCTTAAAGATCTGTCAGCCCGCTTGAGCACTTCAGGTATTACCGCCTCAACCACAGAGGAAATGCCCACTCCCAACCAGCTGCACGGATTTGGTGTATGATTTTCTGGCACTTATAAGGACGCCTGAATCCTCCAGTCAGTGCCAGATTGTCTTTAGGCTTGCCCTGAGCCCTCTCCAGCGTATTCTGTTTTGTTTGTTTGTTCTTTTGTTTGTTTCGTTGTCTCTGACCTGAACATTCTGTCCTTCGGTTTCGGCTCGCGCTGAACGCGCTCCGGTTTCGGTTCGGCTCGGCTCTGCTCTGCTCTGCTCGCGCTGAACGCGCCGGTTCCAGCTCGGCTCTGCTCTGCTCTGCTCGCGCTGGGCGTGTTCGGTTTCGGCTCGGCTCTGCTCTGCTCGCGCTGAACGCGTTTCGGTTCGGCTCGCGCTGAACGCGCTCTGGTTTCCGGCTCGGAATCCTCACCCCTTCGCGCATCGGCTCTCTGAATCGGCTCTCTGAATCGGCTCTCTGAATCGGCTCCGGAATCGGCTCCCGGAATCGACTCCTGAATCGACTCCCTGAATCGGCTTCCCGATTCAGCTCTGCACAGCCTTTCTCCCCTGCTCCTTTTGCATCTGCCTTGGATCCTATAACCCTAACTTTCTGACAGAACAATCTGGCCAACATGGATCCCGTGGATGTACCTGCCTCTAGCGCCGCTTTAACGGCCTTGGCTCGCCAACAAGCGGCGCAGGAGCAACAAATCCAGAACCTCTCTACTGGCGTGCAGGAAATCATGGGATTTTTGCGCACACGTTTTGGCGACCGGTCTCCGTCTCCTTTGCAGTCAGGAACCCTCCTCCTGGTCGGACAAACTTTTATGGATTGAGTATGCCCATAACACTCTTCCCACTGCTGC
Source organism: Silurus meridionalis (assembly GCF_014805685.1). Classification (NCBI taxonomy): domain Eukaryota; kingdom Metazoa; phylum Chordata; class Actinopteri; order Siluriformes; family Siluridae; genus Silurus; species Silurus meridionalis. The sequence goes on along the minus strand of NC_060905.1, from coordinate 648,377 downwards.
CACAGGACTTGCGCCCTTCCAGGTGGTCCACGTTTTTCTGCTGCCGGTTTTCTCCAACCAGGAACCCCGGTCCGCCGTTCCTTCTGCCGCCCTTTTCTTTCGTCGCTGCCGTCGAGGCTGGAGGACGGCCCGAGCAGCCCTGCTCAAGAATGGCATAAGGCTTTGCCAGGGGCCAACCGTGGCGGTGCCTAGCCCCCGCTACCGTGCCGGGCAACGTGTGTGGCTCTCTACTGGACCTTCCCTTAAGGCCACCTGTCGGAAGCTCGCCCGCTTTATCGGCCCCTTCCCCATTTCCAAGGTTATTAATCCGTGGCCCTCCGGCTCAGGCTCCCAGGGTGCTCCGGGTCCACCCTACGTTTCATGTGTCTAGGGTTCGACCCGTTCAGGCCTGCTCCCTGGTGCCCTCCGCCAGGCCCCTCCGCCCGCCGGGTCATTGCTGGGGTCCTGCCTACACCGTCGCCGCCTGCTCCGCTCCCGTCGTCGTGGCGGGGCCTTCAGTACCTTGTGGATTGGGAGGGCTATGGTCCTGAGGCGCTCCTGGGTCCCCTCCGCTTTATCCTGGACCCTGACCTGATTGCTGGCTTTCATCGGGCCCACCCGGGGCAGCCTGTTGGGGCGTCCGGGGCCGCCCTGGGCGGGGGGGTACTGTCAGCCCGCTTGAGCACTTCAGGTATTACCGCCTCAACCACAGAGGAAACGCCCACTCCCAACCAGCTGCACGGATTTGGTGTATGATTTTCTGGCACTTATAAGGACGCCTGAATCCTCCAGTCAGTGCCAGATTGTCTTTAGGCTTGCCCTGAGCCCTCTCCAGCGTATTCTGTTTTGTTTGTTTGTTCTTTTGTTTGTTTCGTTGTCTCTGACCTGAACATTCTGTCCTTCGGTTTCGGCTCGCGCTGAACGCGCTCCGGTTTCGGTTCGGCTCGGCTCTGCTCTGCTCTGCTCGCGCTGAACGCGCTCCGGTTTCGGTTCGGCTCGGCTCTGCTCTGCTCTGCTCGCGCTGGGCGTGTTCCGGTTTCGGCTCGGCTCTGCTCTGCTCGCGCTGAGCAGCGTTTCGGTTTCCGGCTCGCGCTGAACGCGCTCTGGTTTCCGCTCGGAATCCTCACCCCTTCGCGCACATCGGCTCTCTGAATCGGCTCTCTGAATCGGCTCTCTGAATCGGCTCCCGGAATCGGCTCCCGGAATCGACTCCCTGAATCGACTCCCTGAATCGGCTTCCCGATTCAGCTCTGCACAGCCTTTCTCCCCTGCTCCTTTTGCATCTGCCTTGGATCCTATAACCCTAACTTTCTGACAGGATCAGTACCAGCACACTCCTTCTCCATTCCTCAGGCATCTTCTCACCTTCCAACATCCTGTTAAATAATCTGGTTAAAAACTCCACTGCATCTCTCCTAAACATCTCCATGCTTCTACTGGTATGTCATCTGGTCCAACCTACTTTCCACTCTTTATCCTCTTAATCGCTGCTCTCACTTCCTCCTTACTAATCCTATCTACATCCTGCTTCACCAACTCCACATCATCCAACCTTCTCTCTCTCTCATTTTCCTCATTCATCAGATGCTCAAAATCCTCCCTCCATCTTCTCAACACCTTCTCCTCACTAGTCAACACATTTCCATCTCCATCCTTTATTGCTCTAACTTGCAGCACATCCTTCCCAGCTCGGTTCCTCTGCCTGGCCAATCGCTACAAATCCTTTTCTCCTTCCTTAGTGTCCAACTTCTCCTACAGCTCCTCATATGCCTTTTCCTTGGATTTCATCACATCCTTCACCTGCTGCTGCATCTCCTTGTACTCCTGCCTACTTTTTCATCACTCTGTTGATCCCAATTCTGTTTCTCCAACCTCTTTCTCCATTTGCTTTCCTGCACTTCCTCATTCCACCACCACGTCTCCTTCTCGTCCTTTCTATTTCCAGATGTCACACCAAGTACCTTTCTAACTGTCTCCCTCATCACTTCTGCAGTAGTTCCACAATCATCCAGCACCTCTTCACCACCACCGAGCTCCTGTCTGACCTCTTCCCTGAACCTCACACTACACTCTTACTCCTTCAGTTTCCACCATCTTATTCTTCTTTCAGTCCTTTACTCTCCCCCTCTTCTTCTTCACCTCCAAAACCATCCTACAGACCACTATCCGATGCTGTTTAGCTACACTATCCCCTGCCAACACCTTACAGTCTCCAAACTGCTTCAGGTAGCATCTCCTACATAGAACATAGTCCACCTGTGTGCACCTTCCTCCACTCTTATACATCACCCTATGATCCTCCATCTTCTTAAAATAAGTGTTCACCACTGCCATTTCCATGCTTATCAAAATCTACCACCATCTGCCCTTCCACATTCCTCTCCTTAAAACCATACCTACCATCACCTCCTCATCACCTTTGTTCCCTTCACCTACATGTGCATTAAAGTAAGCCCCAATCACCAATCTTTCATTCCTTCACCTTCTACCACTTCATCCAACTCACTCCAGAATCTTTTCTTCTCCTCCATCTCACAACCCACTTGTGGAGTATAAGCACTGATGACATTTATCACATGTTTATTTGTATTGAACTTTTGACAATGAACATTGTTTGAGAGCAGCTTTACACAGATAATGTGGAGATAAAAATGAAGATGTTCTTTATAAGTGTAAGTTTGTCCCTGATGAACAAGTCGGTGGAGACTGTGATGAAGGAAAAACTCCTTGAGATGCAGAAGGAAGAAACCTTGAGAGAAACCAGACTCAAGAGGGAACCTCATCCTCATCTGGGTGCCACCAAATGTCCATTTATTACAGATAAACGATGTTGAGGTGCAGTGATGGAGATCAGAGCAAACTGTAGTCCTGAGTCAGTAGACTGTTGATATTAACTACAGTCCAAATCCTCAAAGCTCCTGTTCTTACTCCGGAATTTCATGGAACCACCCAAGGCGTTGATGAGAAACATCTCCAGCTGCACAGAGCCGCTTCCAATCGAAGAGAACATCATCCAGAGGCAGACCAGGACGAAGTGGGAAGATCCAAGGAGGGAAGAGAAGCAGGAACAGTGATCACTGGAACCTCAGGAGCATGTTTAACTTGACGACAGAGAGAGAGAGAGAGAGAGAGAGAGAGAGAGAGAGAGAGAGGGTGACAGGAAGAGAAGGATATGGATTATTAAGTCTCCTGATTGTTGTATGAAAGTTAATGTCACTGTGCAGTTTGGACTCTGGTAAGATTCACTCTGGCAGCAGAACTAAAAGGGAGAAGCAGAAGGAAACACAGACATGAGGATCTCTGGGATAAGAGACGACCCACCACACCACCGTCAACAAACCTGAGTGAACGTGTGAGAGTGAGGAGACGACAGCATCCAAATATCCCAGTTCACCAAACACTCCATATCCATGATCCCTCCAGATCTGCTCCTTTACCTCACAAACACCTACTGACTAAAGACTCCACTAAATAAATGTGTTCAGCCTCGACTTGAACACTGAGACTGTGTCCGAGTCCCGAACACTGATTGGAAGGTTGTTCCATAACTGTGCGGTTTATAAGAGAAACATCTGCCCCCTGCTGTAGTCTTCATTATTTGAGGTACCAACAAATAGCCTGCACCTTTTGATCTAAGTAGGTGTGGAGGATCATACTGGTACAGAAGTTCACTCAGATACTGCGGCGTGAGAGCGTTAAGTGCTTTATACGTCAGTAGTAGTATTTTATAATCAGTGTGAGATGTAATTGGGAGCAGTGTAGATGATTAAAACAGGGGTGATGTGATCATATGAGCGTAAATGCTGTAAATACTTCAGCCTTCATTAGTGGCGACTGTTTGCAGTAATAAAGGTGTGAAATTTGTCTCAGTGTCGTCGCTGCCTGAGTCGGAGAGCATGATGAGTGTCAGGTCCAATAAGAAGAAAGACTTTTCACTGAAAGGTAAATACACACTACATCACCCACACCCACACAGGATTTATTAATGAATCTCCAGAACAGCAGCTCTGACAGTAGCACATGTTTATATTAATGCACTGGCTCTGATACATCATGGTTTCCATATTAACAGCTTGTTTATAGATATGTGTACAGCACATGGTCCTCTGATCATACACTGATCATCACTGACATGCTAAAGACTTCTGTAAGGAAAATAGTTTTCTGAAGGAGTTTCTGTAACGAGTGTGGAAGTCTGCAGTGTCAGTGCTTTGTAACAGAGGCAGCGCTGTAACATCTTTGTGGTTTCTCAGTAATGTGTAACTAGTGTTTATAGCTGCTATAATTTAAGTGACAACAGAAACTTTTTCCCGTCGTTCCATGCACATGGCTAAATTAATAATAATAATAATAATAATAATAATAATAATAATAATAATGATAATAATAATAATAATAATAATAATAATAATAATAATAATGAGTCACAGCCAGTATCTCCACAGCGCCCCTGGTGGTAGATGTAGGGATATGTGGGAGAAATTAGGGTGAGGAACAATTGGAAATAACACCCTGCATGAAAAAATGGAAAATTAATGACCACTTTTGTTCTGTGTTTCAGATCTGCGGAGGTTCAGATCAGGATCCAGTGAGTGCCCCCCCTTTATTATTCTGAAGAAATCAGACCACTTTAACTCACCTTGAACTGTGTAAAATTCTTTCATGTACTTATCTTTGTTTCTTCAGGTATCAAGAAGGTCAGAGGTTATCTAGGTGAGTCAATTCATCTTGTCACAGTGTGTTAAAGTGTTATAGTGTGTTACAATGTTATAGTGAGTTTTAGTTTGTTATATTGTACAATGTGTTATAAAGAGTTACAGTATGTTACAGATTGTTACAGTGTGCTATAGTCAGTTACATTGTGTTAAAGTCTGTTACGGTTTGTTACAGTAAGTTACAGTGTTATAGTGTGTTAGTGAGTTAAAGTGTGTTATAGTGAGTTACATTATGTACAGTGAGTTACAGTGTGTTATAATGTGTTACAGTGAGTTAAATTGTGTAATAGTGAGTTACTGTATGTTATAGTGTATTATAAAATCTAGCAATGTGTTACTGTGTGTTACAGTATGTAATTGTGTGTTATAGTGAGTTACAGTGTGTTAGAGTTACTACAACTATACTATACTATAACTATAGTGTTATAGTTACAGTGAAGTAAAGTGCATTACAGTGTTATATTGTCTTAATGAGTTACAGTGTGGTGTAGTGAGATATAGTGTGTTACATTTGTTACAGTGAGTCGCAGTTTGTTATAGGGAGTTACAGTGTGTTGTAGTTATTTACAGTGCAGTACAGTACAGTGAGTTGCTGTGTGTAACAGTGAGTTATAGTGTGTTACAGTGAGTTACAGTGCATTACAGTGTGTTACAGTGAGTTATAGTGAGTTACTGTGTGTTGTTGTATAATATAAAGTGTGTGTTGGTGCATTACAGTGAGTTACAGTGTGTTGCAATGTGCTATAGTGAGTTATAGTGTGTTACATTGAGTTATAATGAATGACAATGTTTTACTGTGTGTAACAATGAGTTACAGTGTGTTATAGAGAGTTACAGTTAAAAATTAAAACATTTGAATTTGAATTACAGTGTGTGAGTTACAGTGTGTTGCAGTGAGTTAGAGTGTGTTACATTATGTTACAGTGAGTTGCAGTGTGTTATAATGAGGTAAAGTGAGTTAAAGTGTGTTATAGTACATTACAGCGTGTTACAGTGTGTTAGTGAGTGTTACAATGTCTTACAATAAATTACACTGTGTTATAGTTAGGTTAAGTGTGTTGTAATACTTTACATTGTGATACAGTGGGTTATAGTGTGTTACAGTAAATTATAGTGAGTTACTGTGTGTTACAGTATATTATAAAATGTGTTATATTGAGTTACAGTGTGTTATAGTGTGTAACAGTAAGTTATAGTGAGTTATAGAAAGTTACTGTTTGTTACAGTATATTATAAAGTGTGTTATAGTGAGTTACAGTGAAGTACAGTGTGTTATAAAGAGTTACAGGGTTTATACTGAATGACAGTGCACCACAGTGTGTTGTAATGTGTTACTGTGTGTTACAGTAAGTTATAGTGTGTTAAATTGGTTACTGTGTGTTACAGTATATTATAAAGTGTGTTATAGTGAGTTACAGTGTGTTATAGTGATTTACAGTGTGTTATAATGAGTTAAAGTGAAGTACAGTGTGTTATAGTGAGTTACAGTGTGTTATAGTGTGTTTAAAGAGTTACACTGTGTTACAGAGTGCGTGTGTGTAACAGGGTGTTACACTGATTTACATACACTACAGTGTGTTATAATGCGTTACAATGTGTTACTGTGTGTTACATTGAGTTACAGTGTGTTAAAATTAATTACTGTGTGTTACAGTATGTTATAGTGAGTTACAGTCAAATATGTAAACATTGGAATTAGAAATGTAAATTTACAGTGTGTTAGTGAGTTACAGTGTGTTACCGTGAGTTGAAGTGTGTTATAGTGAGTTGAAGTGAGTAGCAGTGTCTTACATTGAGTTATAGTGTATTAGTGAGTGTTACATGTGTTAGAGTGAGTTACAGTGTGTTATAATGAGTTACAGTGTGATGTAGTGCTTTACAGTGTGATACAGTGAGGTATAGTGTTGTACAGTGAGTTACTGTGTGTTACAGTATATTATAAAGTGTGTTATAATGAGTTACAGTGTATTATAGTGTGGTAGTGGGGTACAGTATGTTACAGTTAGTTATTACTTCTACCTGTTTAAGCTGTTAACTGGACCTTACATCATATTAATATTAGATAGATAGATAGATAGATAGATAGATAGATAGATAGATAGATAGATAGATAGATAGATAGATAGATAGATAGATAGATAGATAGATAGATAGATAGATCGATCTTTATTGTCATTGCATTGTACAGGTACACAGCAACGAAATGCAGTTTGGCATCTACCAGAAGTACAAAATGAAGCAATCGTGCAAATAGTGCAGATAAATATGTATCATATGTACAGCATGTGATATGTATGTAAGCATGTGTACAGTGATTAAATATAAAGGCTATATCAGTGCAGAGACGTGTGGACATCATTAAGCCTTTGCTATGTTTCCACACGGACAGTTAATGAGGTGATACCAGAGAATGGGATCTAACTGACATGTTGTTGATTTGGTTTTGGTAATAACATCATACAGCTCTTCCTGTCCTGTACATGTAAAACAGTGTAGTAGTATTATAAAGTGTTACAGTGTGTTATAGTGTGTTTCGGTGAATCACAATGTGTTACAGTGTAACAGTGATTTCCAGTGTGTTACAGTGTGTCACATTGAGGCCATGCCGAATGTTTGTTTTCTCTACACAGAGGACGTGTTGTTAAACCCTGTGACGGCGTATCCTTTCCTCATCCTCTCCGACGACAGGAAACAGGTGAAACGTGGAGAAAAGCTGCAGTTTTTCAGGAATAGCCCTCAGAGATTTGACGTGTGGAGCTGTATTACGGCTAAAGAAGGTTACGATGCAGGACGCCATTACTGGGAGGTACACACACACACACACACACACACACACACACACACACAAATTAACAATATGCCCACTTGTATTCTATGTAGGTTGGATAAAACTTGTGTGTGTGTGTGTGTGTGTGTGTGTGTGTGTGTGTGTGTGTGTGTGTGTGTGTGTGTGTGTGTGTGCAGGTGAGTGTTGGTGATAATAAAGACTGGAAAGTGGGTGTGGTCAGAGACTCTGCCCAGAGGAAAGGGCTGTTTGATATGAGCCCTAGCAATGGTTACTATGTGCTGTGGTGGAGCACCAATCATCTGCGAGCACTCACCACCCCGCCCCTGACCAAGGTGAAGATGAATGGACGCCTGCGATACCTGGGTGTGTTTCTGGACTGCGAAGATGGTCATGTGACCTTCTACAATGCCAAGACAGGTGCTGAGATTTACTCGTTCATTACAGAAGGAGCTTTTAGCGAGAAGATGTTCCCTCTGTTCGGCACGTCTGATAAAGAAGTTCCACTTATGCTCCCAGGTGGAACAACACACATGCCTGAGTAAGCGAACGAGGGGAAAAGAATGAAGGAACGAGGGTAAAGGACTGTAAAATGCAGAATACAAATAAGAAAGAAAAGAGGAAATAAGTAAAAGATAAAAGTGTTTAATGTGGAAGCAGCAATAATCTGAACCCTGATCCACACCATATTTAATCTCAACAACAAAAAAATAAAAAATACTCAACACTGCTTTAGAACAAATATTAATATATTGTGTTGTGTGTAATGTGGTGCTTGTGCTGTGTTGTGTGTAGTGTGATGTATGTAGTGTGTATTGTGTTGTGTGTAGTGTGATGTGTGTTGTGTGTTGTGTTGTGTGTAGTAAGATGTTTAGTGTGTAGTGTGATGTGTGTTGTGTTGTGTGTAGTAAGATGTGTAGTGTGTTGTGTGTAGTGTGATGTGTGTTGTGTGTAGTAAGATGTGTAGTGTGTTGTGTGTAGTGTGATGTGTGTTGTGTGTAGTAAGATGTGTTGTGTGTAGTGTGATGTGTGTTGTGTTGTGTGTAGTAAGATGTGTAGTGTGTGTGTGTAGTGAGGTGTGTTTTGTGTATTAAGATGTAGTGTGTAGTGTGATGTGTTGTGTTGTGTGTAGTAAGATGTGTAGTGTGTGTGTGTAGTGTGATGTGTTGTGTTGTGTGTAGTAAGATGTGTTGTGTAGTGTGTGTGTTGTGTTGTGTGTAGTAAGATGTGTTGTGTGTAGTGTGTGTGTGTTGTGTTGTGTGTAAGATGTGTAGTGTGTTGTGTGTAGTGTGATGTGTAGTGTGATGTGTGTTGTGTAGTAAGATGTGTAGTGTGATGTGTGTTGTGTTGTGTGTAGTAAGATGTAGTGTGATGTGTGTTGTGTTGTGTGTAGTAAGATGTGTAGTGTGTTGTGTGTAGTGTGATGTGTCTTGTGTTGTGTGTGTGTGATGTGTGTGTGATGTGTGTTGTTGTGTAGTAAGATGTAGTGATGTGTGTTGTGTTGTGTAGTAAGATGTGTAGTCTGATGTGTGTTGTGTTGTGTGTAAGATGTAGTGATGTGTAGTGTGTTGTGTAGTGTGATGTGTGTTGTGTGTGTGTAGTAAGATGTAGTGTGTTGTGTGTAAGATGTGTGTGATGTGTGTTGTTGTGTGTAGTAAGATGTAGTGTGTTGTGTGTTGTGTGTGTGTGATGTGTAGTGTGATGTAGTGTGATGTAGTGTGATGTGTGTGTGTGTGATGTGTAGTGTGATGTGTTGTGTTGTGTGTAGTAAGATGTGTAGTGTGATGTGTGTGTTGTGTGTAGTAAGATGTGTGTGATGTGTGTGATGTGTGTGTGTTGTGTGTAAGATGTAGTGTGATGTGTTGTTGTGTGTAGTAAGATGTGTGTGATGTGTGTTGTTGTGTGTAGTGATGTGTAGTGTGATGTGTTGTTGTGTAGTAAGATGTGTGTGTGTGTGTGTGTTGTGTTGTGTAGTAAGATGTGTGTTGTGTGTTGTGTAGTGTGTAGTGTGATGCGTGTATTGTTTGGTGTGTAATTTGAGTTGTGTGTACTGTGGTGTGTGTGTGTGTGTGTGTGTGTGTGTGTGTAGTGCATAGTGTGTGCATGAAAGAAACACTGATGAGGTGATTTATTGATTCCGCTCACTTATGACACCTTTAAAATTTTAATTTGATCTTTTATTCACAATGAGAATATTCTTGGGGTTGTTGTTTTTTTATTTGATTTGTGACGTCACTGTACTAATAAATAAATAAACCTACATGTGAGTTTCTATTTATTTGAGGAGATTCATGAATGACCTCAGACCATACAGGAGATTGGTTAATGAGTTGAACTTATTCTCCAAGATCTGAGAAAAGGTTGAAGCCCAGCAGTTACGCTCACACAATGTAAACAAATATTTCATTATTCACTTACAGAATATTAATTTTAATATTAATTTATACCCTAAAATCCACAAATTACATTGTGTATTAATTTAAGGAAGAAAAAGGCCACAGAGGCAGAGGGTAAAATGTGGGTTTGATTGAAGTTAGCACTTGACCTACTACTTGAAAGAATGAGGGGAATGTGGAAGAGCAGTTATTTACATTTACAGCATTCAGCACACGCCCTTTTCCAGAGCGACTGAGGCTGATCAGGAGAAGCAGGATTCTCACACGCAGTTTCACGCTTAGATCACAGAGCCCTGTGGAGATACAGGAGAACTGAGCTGGGTCGAGATGTGCCTGACCAGAACTCCAGAAAATGTTTAATCACTTGCTTTGGCACTTATTTGCAAAACATGCATACGTAGCTACTCAAATACACAAATTTATAAAGAAACTACTAAACCTGTAAATAACTCCATAAGACCAGTTACAGCTAAAATAAATAAAGTACTACCACATGGTCAGAATAATCCAGAAATTGTTGTATAATTAGGATGTGTGAATATGTGTGTGATCACCTGATGTGCAAATACAGAAATGACCAATTTTACAGAAGATACAGGATTAAAATTATTCTTAGTTTTGTTTTAGTCCAACCCTAAACAGGCTGAAGTTAATCAGAATGAATGTATATCCCCTAAATAACGTACGAGAGAGACACATTTCTGAGACATTCCAAAGATAATAGAAATTGGGGAGGACCAAATTCTGGGAACTTTCCAAAGTTGATGGTAATGAGATGCTGAAGGGGAGGAACAGTGGGTGTATAAACACTGATCAGTTTGCTCATCTCTGACATGTCACGTGTAAGATCTCAGCTTGATTATGGTTGTACTCCAGTAAACTCTATTTTGCTTTTTCACATCCACAGTTTCTTGTAGTTGTATTTTTCAGAAGAAGATGATTTTCAAGCTACTTGCCACAGATTTGTGAAAAGAAGACCCAGATTTTTTGTTGTGGTGATTTAAGTTATGACACGCTACTTATAAACAACATTTATGATATGTATTAGATCTTGTCAATAAAATCTCAAAACATTTGCAGATGGTTGCTTCCAGTGCCAGGGTGAGCATTTCCTCCTGCTTCACTTTCAATTGCTTCCAAGTTTGCCAGTTTTGTGCTGCCCTTGTGGAGGATTCCTTGCCCAGATCTCCCCACACATTTGAGCTGCAACCATCAGATTTTTTTCAGATAGAACTATATCCCACTGCCCCTTTCTCTCTGCTCAGCCTCTGTGTCCTCTTGAGGATGTTGCTCAGCCTCCCTGTAACATTTAGGATGTTGCTCAGCTTCACTGTTCTGTTGAGGATATCCCTCATCCTCCTGTTCTCTTGAGAATATCACACTGCCTAATTCACTTGCCGAGGACCATTGTTTTCTTTCCCCTCTGGCATCACCAGTGTTGTTGCTTAATCCTTGCTGTGACCATCTGGCGGCAGGGGGCATACTTTTTGGCTGCCCAGAAACCCACCATCAGAAATTACACATTACAGGGGAAACTTCCTGGGTCCTGTCAGGATTTTGGTCATGTGATATTGTCATTTGTCCACCAGATGTCCCCATTATTACCCCATGTGGTTTTCCCGCTTTGTTTACTAGTTAATTATCACCACCTGTGTTGACTTTCACTGGGTCTTTAAGGTCCCCTGTGGTACAGTTCCCTCTCTGCTTGCTTGTCTGGTCAGAGCTTTATGTGTTGTTCCTCTGTGCTTTCAGTCTGGTCCTGAGCCTACATTTTATTTTGAAAAACATATTTTCTCTAGTAAAGTTCTAGTAAACAAATGCACAGACAACAAACATGGCCACTGTGAACTCCAAAATAATTTTCCTCCTAACATTTTGCTGCATGACAAACATTAGCATGGGGCAAAACATCTACTATTTTTTCAATTGGTAGAAATAGATGAACCTGTGTGGAGACTTGTTCCCCTAATGAATTGGTTGGCTTCTGCAGTGTAGGTTTACTGGACAAATAGATTGAAGTGAAAACATCTCTCTTATCCACACTTTTATTATCTACTGTTCTCCTTTACTGAACTGAGGACTTCAGGAACTAACAATTGAAGCACAGATATACACAAAGGCAGGGATGTGTTTATCTTTAAGCAAAAAACATTTTTATTCCTTAGAAATGGTATACAAAGAATCAAAATGCATTATTTATGATTATAGTTAGCATTAAATACACTGGCGTCAGGGCTAACTACACAGGGTTAACATCAGTATGTACAATTGTCCTTGATCTGCAGCGTTGTGCTCCACTTAGCTGTTGTTTCTGCAGAACCTCAGGTGCCGCAGGATGTAGCATTACCTCTGTGTGCATCAGAACTCCATCCAGGTCTTAAAAATGATTACAACATTGTGGTGACTGCCAACAAAGTGACCACTCCCCAGACAGAAATTAGAGGTGGTTGCCCAGCTAAAGGAAAAAACAGAAATGATATGCAAAGAAATCACTGATACTCCACTGATAGCATGAACCTGGTTATGAAACACGTTGCAAAATGGTGGTATCTCAGTATCGTTCTAGTATGTGTCCTGGGTATCTATTTTTATTTGATGAAAACATTCTGCATTATAAAATGACAGTAGTTGGTTACAAGTGCAGGCTACTTTACTCTGGAGGCCAGGGTTTCATCTCAATATACCAAGTTCTGAAGCTAAATCCTGTATAGTTATGACAATCAACAACATGTCAGTTAGATCCCATTCCAACTAATCTACTGAAGGAAGTGTTCCATACAGCTGGTGAGACTCTTCTCCATATTATTAACTCCTCACTATCTTTAGGTCACGTCCCTAAACCCCTCAAGTTAGCAGTTATTAAACCCCTCATTAAGAAACCTCATTTAGATCCAAACACACTATCGAATTACAGACCAATTTCAAATCTCCCATTTATGTCTAAGATTTTAGAAAAGATTGTCGCTGCCCAGTTCTGTTCCTACTTACAAGAGAACAATATCTTTGAAGAATTTCAGTCAGGTTTCAGGCTCCATCATAGCACAGAAACTGCTCTAGTTATAATCACTAATGACCTCAAAACTCTGGGCTTCTAGTAGTTCCTAAAATAGCAAAGTCCACTAAAGGTGGTAGAGCATTCTCACATTTAGCTCCTAAACTCTGGAACAGTCTTCCTGACAGTGTTCGGGGCTCAGACACACTCACCCAGTTTAAGTGTAGATTAAAGACGTATGTTTTTAGCGAGTTCTACACATAACACACATCACATCATATCCTTGTGCTCCAGAACATCTGATCACATCACATTATCAACTTGTGCTGTTAATATCATGAACAGCAGCTACGCTAATTCCTCTCCACTGCTTCTCTTTCTCTCCCCATCCCGAGACTTCCTGAGGTTGCTCCAGCTCCAGTCACGTCCCACCTTATGAAGATTGTGGACCTTTAAAGAAGTAGATGCCGAACTTGCAAACATCCTGAACCATCTAGAGACGTACCAATGTCAGCTGGATTCACTTCATGTAGAGTTTGGACACTGGACCTTTTTGAGTGTTTAAAGGCTCTGGCATGGAGAAGCTGGTGTTGGATCTGTGATCATCTCAAATGTTGAGCTATTTTATGAGTTGCTCAGTAGCTCCTGGTTTTATAACCATAATGACTGTAAAAGTTAAATTACTCTTGATGTCACCCAAATGAGGATGAGGTTCTTTTGAGTCTGGTTCCTCTTGAGATTTCTTGCTCATAACATCTAAGGGAGGTAGTTATTCCTTCACCACAGTCTCCACGGCTGCTCATCAGGGATAAACACACACCATTCACCTTCACTGTTACATTCTGTAAAGCTGCTTTGAGACGATGTGTGTTGTGAAAAGTGCAAAAGAAATAAACTTGACTTGATCTAAACTAGTCTTGATCTTGGTGCTAATGCTTCAGTGTTCAAGTCGAGGCTGAACACATATTTATTTAGTGGAGTCTTTAGTCAGTAGGTGTTTATGAGGTAAAGGAGCAGATCTGGAGGGATCATGGATATGGAGTGTTTGGTGAACTGGGATATTTGTATGCTGTCGTCCCCTCACATTCACACGTTCACTCAGGTTTGTTGATGGTGGTGTGGTGGGTCGTCTCTTATCCCAGAGATCCCTCATGTCTGTGTTTCCTTCTGCTTCTCCCTTTTAGTTCTGCTGCTATAGTTCTGATATAGTGGTTCTCTTTATCCCTGAATAAGAACAGTTCTGCACTCGAGTCTAGATCAGTGAACAGTTGAGAACCTCAACAATTATGGAATTGTAATGAATGTACTTTCGATGTCGTCCCAATGAGAACGAGGTTCCTTTAGAGTCTGGTTCCTGTAAAGGTTCTTCCTCATACAAACCTCAGGAAGTGGTCACTCATTATTAGCAAACTGTCTACATTTGAATTGTATATTTATTTATATCCTTTATATATTTCTGTAAAGCTGCTTTGTGACAAAGTGCAACGTTAAAAGTGATTTAGAAATAATGGAGAATTGAGGGAACATGGCTGAGAACTGGACTGAAGGTGGATCACTATGTTAATACAGTCAACATTTGCACAAGGAAACACAAATGAAGTACATGAAGGTGAAACATCAGTGTGTTTCACATGGATTTCACACTCACCTTTAACTTTTACTTCCACGGTCACTCTCACCTTCTTAGTGTGTTTGCCCAGGTGATTGTAAGCAGTGCAGGTGTACTGACCCTGCTTTTCTGGATGAATGCTCCTGATGATGATGGTGGAGGAGTTTGAGATGGTTGTGCTATTAGCTAATGTCCAGCAATAATGAGGGAGGGGGTTTCCATGGGCTGAGCAGGTCAGCGTCAGATTTTCACCTTCACTTACTGTTACTGTAGAATCTAATGGCTCTATAATGTTTGGTTTATCTGAGAGAGAGAGAGAGAGAGAGAGAGAGAGAGAGAGAGAGACAGAGAGAGAGAGTGTGAAAGAGAGATAGTGTGTGAGAGAGAGACAGACAGAGAGAGAGAGCGAGAGAGAGAGACAGAGAGAGAGAATGTGTGAGAGAGAGGAGAGAGATAGAGAGAGACAGTGAGAGAGAGAAAGAGAGAGAGAGTGAGAGAGAGAGAGAGAGAGAGAGAGATAGTGAGAGAGAGAGAGAGAGAGAGAGATAGTAAAAGAGAGAGAGAGAGAGAGCGAGAGAGAGAGAGAGAGAGAGAAAGAGAGAGAGAGAGAGATAGTGAGAGAGAGAGATATAGAGAGAGAGAGAGAGAGAGAGAGAGAGAGAGAGAGAGAGAGAGATAGTAAAAGAGAGAGAGAGAGAGAGAGATAGTAAAAGAGAGAGAGAGAGAGAGAGAGAGAGAGATAGAGAGAGAGAGAGATAGAGAGAGAGAGATATAGTAAGAGAGAGAGAGAGAGAAAGAGAGAGAGAGAGAAATTGAGAGAGAGAGATATAGTAAGAGAGAGAGAGAGAGAGAGAGAGAGAGAGAGAGAGAGAGAGAGAGAGAGAGATTAATCCATTCGTTTCTTGATACATTTGCAATCGAATGTGCAACTAAGGTTTTAGTTCGCTCTCCATCTCTCCACATGATAGCTGCATTTGCTCCATGCTACATCTACAGTTCTGTAACTAAGTTTAGCTCCTTCACGCCTCCACAAGCAATCAGTCTACCGAGACCTCAGCCCAAGTCAGATACGGTCCTGAAGGTCCTGAAGCTAAATACTGTATAATTAAGGCTAGGATGGCTTGATCTTGGTGTATCTGGTGCTAATGCTAATGCTAGCTACATGTTTACAGGTGTGATGATGTTACACACTCACAGTGTACACTGATGGTGATCGCCAGATGGGAACACGAGTGTTTGGTGGAGATGCAGCACAGCTGTACACTGATACTGCACTCCATCATCTTCACGGCTGGGGGTCACGTGTAAGACTGCGGTTCTGCTCACGTTCTTCATCTCTTGTTTCAACTCTGGGAAGAACGTTTCATTGAACTGTGTGAAAGTGTTTTGTTTGGGATCTGCTCTGCTCCAGCGTACACTGAGGTTACATCCAGGACCAACATTTTTAACCTCACACCTCAGCTCTGTCTGATCTCCTTCAACCCACACATCAGATACAGAGCTTAGATTAACACTGTCTGGCTCCTCTGTAACACACACACACACACACACACACACACACACACACACACACACACTTGTAGATTATGAAAACTGTGTACAGGAAGAATGGAATCAGATGGTGTGAGATGATGGTACTCACTGTAAATGGTGAGATTTAAATTAGTGTCACACTGAGAATCTTTTCCACTGAAGAAACATCGAACTCCTCCAGCCTCCTCCCATTCCACCAGCTTGTCCACCTTCCACATCACACTCGTCTCAGTGTTTGTACTTGGTCGTGATGATTTAGATTTCCATCCCAGTATGAATTCTCCATCAGGTTTGTTTGGTATGGAGCAGTTTACTTCAGCAGGATCTCCAAACTGCACCATCAGAGTCTCCGGTGTGAAAACAGGCTTCACACAGGATTCTGTGGAGAACATCAACAATACTTTGCCAGTCAGTATTTAATTGTGTATGTGTGTCGCTTGGTTCAGAAGTTTTATTTTCCTGTGCTCAAATCCAACATGCAGGAAAAGTCGGATTGAGTGTAAAACAGTAGCATCATGAAGACATTTAATTAAATAAAAAGATAATTAAAAAGTTGAATATAAATTCATGAAGCTGAGATAAAAGTCCTGGTGATCAGCAGATAGAAGTCCTTCGTGACACTTTCTGTACTGTTAATTGATCCGTTTCTGTATCTCCACCCTGGTTCTTCTGTTGCACACTGTTACCCCTCTATCTGCAGAGAGTTGTGTATTGAATGGAGATGTCACTCTACCAGGTTCTGATGTTCAGAAGATCATGGCTTATGTCTTTCCTCCTTGACGTTGTGTTAATACACACCTGAATCCTCCAGACCAGGAAACTGCTAAAACTTGGGCTTTAATAGATGTGCTCACACTCACTGATGTTCAGTAGCATTCATTAGCATCATCTGGCTGAAATGTAGCCTCTTAGACACACACACTCACACACACATCAACTCCTAACGCACCCCCCCCAACATTCATACACAAACACACATACAAACTCCTAACTAACCTAGCTGTGTGTTTGAGTGTTAGGGAGGGTGATTTAGGAGTGTGTGTGTGTGTGTGTGTGTGTGTGTGTGTGTTAGGGAGGGTGAGTTAGGAGTGTGTGTGTGTGTGTGTGTGTGTGGGTGAGTGAGAGTTAGGGAGGAGAGTTAGAAATGATGTGTGTGTGTGTGTGTGTGTGTGTGTGTGTTAGGAGGTGAGTTAGGAAATGATGTGTGTGTGTGTGTGTGTGTGTGTGTGTGTGTGTGTGTGTGTGTGTGAGTGAGAGTTAGGGAGGAGAGTTAGAAATGATGTGTGTGTGTGTGTGTGTGTGTGTGTGTGTGTGTGTGTTAGGAGGTGAGTTAGGAAATGATGTGTGTGTGTGTGTGTGTGTGTGTGTGTGTGTGTGTGTGTGTGTGTGTGTGTGAGAGTTAGGAGGTGAGTTAGAAATGATGTGTGTGTGTGTGTGTGTGTGTGTGTGTGTGTGTGTGTGTGTGTGTGTGTGTGTGTGTGTGTGTGTGTGTGTGTGTGTCAGTGGTGGGTCGTGTATTTGTACTCGACTTAATCCACCTCTTAATACACCACTGTCACGTCACAATTACAGAAACCATCAATACAATACAAACACACAATATAACAACACGTGCATTACAGAGAGACGTTTCACATCTGGAGGTAAAAATCATTTTACAACAAACCCAGTTACACTCCAAACCTCCAGACTACAACCACAACTGTGCACCTCCAACATCTGGAGCAGTTCACAATCAATATTTGTCTAATAACAACATTTTTTGTCAAAAACTGTTTTACCAGTTGAACTCGGCTGTAACAGTTTCCCTCTGAACAACCAATCAGAGGATGGAAAAATGCTGACGCTATTCTGGGCCAGTGATCTGCTCTGTGAGGAGAATCTGAAATCTGATTGGATAAAGAAACAGAGCTGTTGGTAATATTCTCTATGGTAAAAGTCCAGCAGTACTGATTCTGAAGGCTCTGAGCAGATTAGATTCACATGGCAGCACATAGAGGCTGAAATCTGATTGGAATCTCCACTGATAGCATGAACCTGGTTATGAAACACGTTGCAAAATGGTGGTATCTCAGTATCGTTCTAGTATGTGTCCTGGGTATCTATTTTTATTTGATGAAAACATTCTGCATTATAAAATGACAGTAGTTGGTTACAAGTGCAGGCTACTTTACTCTGGAGGCCAGGGTTTCATCTCAATATACCAAGTTCTGAAGCTAAATCCTGTATAGTTATGACAATCAACAACATGTCAGTTAGATCCCATTCCAACTAATCTACTGAAGGAAGTGTTCCATACAGCTGGTGAGACTCTTCTCCATATTATTAACTCCTCACTATCTTTAGGTCACGTCCCTAAACCCCTCAAGTTAGCAGTTATTAAACCCCTCATTAAGAAACCTCATTTAGATCCAAACACACTATCGAATTACAGACCAATTTCAAATCTCCCATTTATGTCTAAGATTTTAGAAAAGATTGTCGCTGCCCAGTTCTGTTCCTACTTACAAGAGAACAATATCTTTGAAGAATTTCAGTCAGGTTTCAGGCTCCATCATAGCACAGAAACTGCTCTAGTTATAATCACTAATGACCTCAAAACTCTGGGCTTCTAGTAGTTCCTAAAATAGCAAAGTCCACTAAAGGTGGTAGAGCATTCTCACATTTAGCTCCTAAACTCTGGAACAGTCTTCCTGACAGTGTTCGGGGCTCAGACACACTCACCCAGTTTAAGTGCAGATTAAAGACGTATGTTTTTAGCGAGTTCTACACATAACACACATCACATCATAACCTTGTGCTCCAGAACATCTGATCACATCACATTATCAACTTGTGCTGTTAATATCATGAACAGCAGCTACGCTAATTCCTCTCCACTGCTTCTCTTTCTCTCCCATCCCGAGACTTCCTGAGGTTGCTCCAGCTCCAGTCACGTCCCACCTTATGAAGATTGTGGACCTTCAAAGAAGTAGATGCCGAACTTGCAAACATCCTGAACCATCTAGAGACGTACCAATGTCAGCTGGATTCACTTCATGTAGAGTTTGGACACTGGACCTTTTTGAGTGTTTAAAGGCTCTGGCATGGAGAAGCTGGTGTTGGATCTGTGATCATCTCAAATGTTGAGCTATTTTATGAGTTGCTCAGTAGCTCCTGGTTTTATAACCATAATGACTGTAAAAGTTAAATTACTCTTGATGTCACCCAAATGAGGATGAGGTTCTTTTGAGTCTGGTTCCTCTTGAGATTTCTTGCTCATAACATCTAAGGAGGTAGTTATTCCTTCACCACAGTCTCCACGGCTGCTCATCAGGGATAAACACACACCATTCACCTTCACTGTTACATTCTGTAAAGCTGCTTTGAGACGATGTGTGTTGTGAAAAGTGCAAAAGAAATAAACTTGACTTGATCTAAACTAGTCTTGATCTTGGTGTTAATGCTTCAGTGTTCAAGTCGAGGCTGAACACATATTTATTTAGTGGAGTGTTTAGTCAGTAGGTGTTTATGAGGTAAAGGAGCAGATCTGGAGGGATCATGGATATGGAGTGTTTGGTGAACTGGGATATTTGTATGCTGTCGTCCCCTCACATTCACACGTTCACTCAGGTTTGTTGATGGTGGTGTGGTGGGTCGTCTCTTATCCCAGAGATCCCTCATGTCTGTGTTTCCTTCTGCTTCTCCCTTTAGTTCTGCTGCTACAGTTCTGATATAGTGGTTCTCTTTATCCCCGTTCCCCCCCCCCCACACACACACACACACACACACACACACACACACTTTGTCGAGTTATACATGCCCCTGAGGTACCAGTTATTTTGTCTCTTTCTTCTTTCTGGACTCTCCTGATCCTTCCTGATTCCTTACTTCTCTTTAATTGGAGACCAGTTGCTGAAGCTGAGGATGCTCCACATGAACAGTGTAAATTTCCATTAAATAACTGTGGATGGTTCCACTAAGGAACAGTGAAGATGGATTTGGAGTGAAATGAATAAGAACAGTTCTGCACTCGAGTCTAGATCAGTGAACAGTTGAGAACCTCAACAATTATGGAATTGTAATGAATGTACTTTCGATGTCGTCCCAATGAGAACGAGGTTCCTTTAGAGTCTGGTTCCTGTAAAGGTTCTTCCTCATACAAACCTCAGGAAGTGGTCACTCATTATTAGCAAACTGTCTACATTTGAATTGTATATTTATTTATATCCTTTATATATTTCTGTAAAGCTGCTTTGTGACAAAGTGCAACGTTAAAAGTGATTTAGAAATAATGGAGAATTGAGGAACATGGCTGAGAACTGGACTGAAGGTGGATCACTATGTTAATACAGTCAACATTTGCACAAGGAAACACAAATGAAGTACATGAAGGTGAAACATCAGTGTGTTTCACATGGATTTCACACTCACCTTTAACTTTTACTTCCACGGTCACTCTCACCTTCTTAGTGTGTTTGCCCAGGTGATTGTAAGCAGTGCAGGTGTACTGACCCTGCTTTTCTGGATGAATGCTCCTGATGATGATGGTGGAGGAGTTTGAGATGGTTGTGCTATTAGCTAATGTCCAGCAATAATGAGGAGGGGTTTCCATGGGCTGAGCAGGTCAGCGTCAGATTTTCACCTTCACTTACTGTTACTGTAGAATCTAATGGCTCTATAATGTTTGGTTTATCTGAGAGAGAGAGAGAGAGAGAGAGAGAGAGAGACAGAGAGAGAGAGAGAGAGAGAGAGAGTGAAAGAGAGATAGTGTGAGAGAGAGACAGAGAGAGAGAGAGAGAGAGAGAGAGAGAATGTGTGAGAGAGAGAGAGAGAGAGTGAGAGAGAGAGAGAGAGAGAGAGAGAGAGAGAGAGAGAGAGAGAGAGAGATAGTAAAAGAGAGAGAGAGAGAGAGCGAGAGAGAGAGAGAGAGAGAGAGAGAGAGAGAGAGATAGTAAAAGAGAGAGAGAGAGAGAGAGAGATATATAGTTAAAGAGAGAGAGAGAGAGAGAGAGAGAGAGAGAGATATAGTTAGAGAGAGAGAGAGAGAGATAGTGAGAGAGAGAGAGAGAGAGAGATAGTAAAAGAGAGAGAGAGAGAGAGAGAGAGATAGAGAGAGAGAGAGAGAGAGAGAGAGAGAGAGAGATAGAGAGAGAGAGATATAGTAAAAGAGAGAGAGAGAGAGAGAGAGAGAGAGAAATAGAGAGAGAGATATAGTAAGAGAGAGAGAGAGAGAGAGAGAGAGAGAGAGAGAGAGAGAGAGAGAGAGATTAATCCATTCGTTTCTTGATACATTTGCAATCGAATGTGCAACTAAGGTTTTAGTTCGCTCTCCATCTCTCCACATGATAGCTGCATTTGCTCCATGCTACATCTACAGTTCTGTAACTAAGTTTAGCTCCTTCACGCCTCCACAAGCAATCAGTCTACCGAGACCTCAGCCCAAGTCAGATACGGTCCTGAAGGTCCTGAAGCTAAATACTGTATAATTAAGGCTAGGATGGCTTGATCTTGGTGTATCTGGTGCTAATGCTAATGCTAGCTACATGTTTACAGGTGTGATGATGTTACACACTCACAGTGTACACTGATGGTGATCGCCAGATGGGAACACGAGTGTTTGGTGGAGATGCAGCACAGCTGTACACTGATACTGCACTCCATCATCTTCACGGCTGGGGGTCACGTGTAAGACTGCGGTTCTGCTCACGTTCTTCATCTCTTGTTTCAACTCTGGGAAGAACGTTTCATTGAACTGTGTGAAAGTGTTTTGTTTGGGATCTGCTCTGCTCCAGCGTACACTGAGGTTACATCCAGGACCAACATTTTTAACCTCACACCTCAGCTCTGTCTGAT
Organism: Silurus meridionalis; assembly: GCF_014805685.1. Lineage (NCBI taxonomy): Eukaryota > Metazoa > Chordata > Actinopteri > Siluriformes > Siluridae > Silurus > Silurus meridionalis. The sequence goes on along the minus strand of NC_060905.1, from coordinate 626,533 downwards.
CTCCTTCAACCCACACATCAGATACAGAGCTTAGATTAACACTGTCTGGCTCCTCTGTAACACACACACACACACACACACACACACACACACACACACTTGTAGATTATGAAAACTGTGTACAGGAAGAATGGAATCAGATGGTGTGAGATGATGGTACTCACTGTAAATGGTGAGATTTAAATTAGTGTCACACTGAGAATCTTTTCCACTGAAGAAACATCGAACTCCTCCAGCCTCCTCCCATTCCACCAGCTTGTCCACCTTCCACATCACACTCGTCTCAGTGTTTGTACTTGGTTGTGATGATTTAGATTCCCACCCCAGTATGAATTCTCCATCAGGTTTGTTTGGTATGGAGCAGTTCACTTCAGCAGGATCTCCAAACTGCACCATCAGAGTCTCCGGTGTGAAAACAGGCTTCACACAGGATTCTGTGGAGAACATCAACAATACTTTGCCAGTCAGTATTTAATTGTGTATGTGTGTCGCTTGGTTCAGAAGTTTTATTTTCCTGTGCTCAAATCCAACATGCAGGAAAAGTCGGATTGAGTGTAAAACAGTAGCATCATGAAGACATTTAATTAAATAAAAAGATAATTAAAAAGTTGAATATAAATTCATGAAGCTGAGATAAAAGTCCTGGTGATCAGCAGATAGAAGTCCTTCGTGACACTTTCTGTACTGTTAATTGATCCGTTTCTGTATCTCCACCCTGGTTCTTCTGTTGCACACTGTTACCCCTCTATCTGCAGAGAGTTGTGTATTGAATGGAGATGTCACTCTACCAGGTTCTGATATTCAGAAGATCATGGCTTATGTCTTTCCTCCTTGACGTTGTGTTAATACACACCTGAATCCTCCAGACCAGGAAACTGCTAAAACTTGGGCTTTAATAGATGTGCTCACACTCACTGATGTTCAGTAGCATTCATTAGCATCATCTGGCTGAAATGTAGCCTCTTAGATCTTATAGAAGCAGGAAGGACCAGATGATTTTTTATAAGGACCAGATTATTTTTTATAAGGACCAGATGATTTTTTATGAGGACCAGATGATTTTTATAAGGACCAGATGATCTTTTATAAGGACCAGATGATTTCTTTATAAGGACCAGATGATTTTTTTTATAAGGACCAGATGATTTTTTTTATAAGGACCAGATGATTTTTATAAGGACCAGATGATCTTTTATAAGGACCAGATGATTTCTTTATAATGACCAGATGATCTTTTTTAAGGACCAGATGATTTTTATAATGACCAGATGATCTTTTATAAGGACCGGATGATTTTTCTAAAGACCAGATGATTTTTTATAAGGACCAGATGATTTTTTATAAGGACCAGATGATTTTTTATAATGACCAGATGATTTTTTATAAGGACCAGATGATTTTTTATAAGGACCAGATGATTATGTCCTCATACTTAAAAGCAAAGAATTGACACAGGGTGTACTTTCTTCTCCAGACTGTATATAAGTCTCACCCTGCAGCTGTCTCATTGCCCTGCATTTGTTTCTCCTGGTCTTTGTTGTCTGCTGCTTCTCCAGATGATGGCAGTGTTGTTCTTGTTTCAGGTCAGTATGTGTTCTGTTTTATCATCATCCTTCACATCAAAGAAAATCTGCACTTCCACATTCATTAGTGTTTAAAGCATTAGTGTCAGTTGCAGCGGAAACAAAAAACACAAATAATGTTTATGTACTCAAACGTTTATGCAGGATTATAAAAACTGCTTCCTGCTGCTTTGCTTCATAATTCATTCCTCCAGTAGATATTTGTAGAATATTTATATATGATATAACTGTTAAAGGTATAATCTTTTTATTGAAATCATAATGAGGTGATTAATGATCTATTGGGTAATCACTACTCCTGATAAAGCTGATCAGCTAAAACACAGCAATATCAGGACTCCATCAGCACAAATAAAACACTGACCTGTATAAAGATCTCATCAATAAGCCACCTGGTGCTGTATAGAGGCTCGCTGAGTCTGAATGTTAGAGATTTGAGATGTTTGTGTCGGGGGACTGGAAACGTGGTTTATATTTACATTTACATTTACATTTGCGGCATTTAGCAGACGCCCTTATCCAGAGCGACGTACAAACGTGCTTTAAATCTCTAGTAGTGAATAAATCTACACTGGTACGCAAGAATACAAACTCAATATAAATATAACTCGAATTCTACAAACTTGGAAAGTGCTAATTTAGGTATTTCAGGAAGAGGTAGGTCTTCAGTCGTCGCTTAAAGATAGTCAGGGACTCTGCTGTACGGACATCTAGGGGAAGTTCATTCCACCACATCGGTGCCAGAACAGAGAAGAGCCTTGAATTGTACTTACCTCTCATTCTGAGAGAAGGTGGTACCAGTCGAGCAGTGCTGGAGGATCTCAGACAGCGTGGTGCAGTGCGAGATGTGATGAGGTCACTGAGGTAAGATGGTGCTGGTCCATTTTGGCCTTGTAGGCAAGCATCAGTGTTTTGAATCTGATACGTGCAGCTACTGGAAGCCAGTGAAGGAGCGCAGCAGTGGGGTGGTGTGGGAAAACTTGGGCTGATTGAAGACAAGTCGTGCAGCTGCGTTTTGGATCATTTGCAGTGGACGAATAGCGTTCAGGGGAAGACCTGCCAGCAGAGAGTTGCAGTAGTCCAGTCTTGAAATGACAAGAGACTGAACAAGCAACTGGGCAGCCTGTATGGACAGAAATGGTCGAATCCTTCGGATGTTATAGAGAAGAAATCGACAAGAACGAGCAACATTAGCGATATGTGGGAAAAAAGACAGTTCATTGTCCATAGTTACCCCAAGGTTACGAGCAGTGGCTGAAGGGGAGAGCAGAGAGTCATGAAGTGTTATTTGTAGATCTTGACCTGGAGATGAATCACCTGGGATGACCAGCAGTTCTGTTTTGCTGGGGTTGAGTTTAAGTTGGTGAGCCCTCATCCATAAAGATATGTCTGACAAGCATGCTGAGATCCGAGCGAAGCTGTGGTATCTGATGGAGGAAAGAAAAGATGAGTTGAGTGTCATCTGCATAGCAGTGATAAGAAAACCCATGTGAGGATATGACTTCACCAATGGAGTGGGTATAGAGGGAGAAAAGGAGGGGACCAAGTACCGAGCCTTGTGGGACACCAGTGGTGAGTCTGCATGGGGCAGATGTGGATCCCCTCCATGTTACCTGGTATGAGCGACCTTCCAGGTAGGAAGCAAACCATTCCCATGCTGTTCCAGATACCAAGGCTCTTGAGGGTTGACAAAAGTGTCTTGTGGTTGACTGTGTCAAATGCTGCTGAAAGGTCCAGAAAGATAAGTACAGATGACAGCTTGGCTGACCGAGCAGCATGTAGTTTCTCAGAAACAGCCAATAGGGCCGTCTCTGTGGAATGTGCCGCTTTGAACCCAGACTGGTTCGGATCGTGGAGGTTGTTCTGTGAGAGATAGACAGACAGTTGGTTAAAAACAGTGCGTTCAGAGATTTAGAAAGAAAGGAAAGGAGTGATACCGGTCTGTAGTTGTTGATGTCTGATGGATCCAGAGCCGGTTTCTTCAAGATAGGAATGACCCTTGCTTGCTTGAAGGTAGTTGGTACATAGCCAGATGTTAATGACCCATTGATGATTGTGGAGATGAAGGGCAGGAGATCTTGCGTGATGGTCTGGAGCGTAGTTGAAGGGATTGGATCTAGAGGACAGGTGGTGGGATTGCAGGATCGGATGACTTGCAGTATCTCATCTTCTGTTAAGGTTGAGAAGCTTGACAGAGACGTAGTGGATTGTTGGCTGTGTTGTGTAATCATTGTTGGAGAGGAAGTGAAGGTCTGGCAGATTTTCCTAATCTTCTCATCATAGAAGGAGGCAAAGTCATTAGCAGTCAGGAGGATGGAGCAGGTGCAGCAGGGGGGTTTAGTAGAGAAGAGAAGATGTTGTGAAGCTTACGAGGATCTTGTGCAGAGGCCTCAAGCTTTTCCTTGTAGAAGGCAGTTTTGGCAGAAGTCACCTCAAAGAAAATTTGGTCAGGAGTGCACGGTAAGATGAGAGGTCTACATCAAGCTGTGATTTTTTCCACTTCCTCTCTGCAGATCGGAGTTCTCGTCGATTACTGCGCAAAACTTCTGACAGCCACGGTGTGGGACAAGAAGTCTTCTTGGGTCTTGTAGTCAAGGGACAAAGGAGGTCCATGGTTGAGGAAAGAGATGAGAGGAAGGAGTCCGTAGCAACGTCTAAGGGTAGAGAGGAAAAGGAGACGGGTCAGGAAGAGATGAAAGAGTACATGAAGTTACAGAGGAGGGGAGATAGAGTGAAGGTTAGGACGGATAAGAGAGACATGTAAATTATTTTTAGGTTGAATAGGAAGAGTGATTAAAAGGAAACCAGGTGATGATCAGAGATTGGAAGTGGAGTGGCAGTCATGTCTGTAGCTGGAGTAGGACGGTGAAAACCAGGTCCAGGACATTTCCTCCCTTGTGTGTTGGAGGGCAGCTGTTAAATGTCAAGGAGAAGGTATTCAGAAAAGGCAAGAGGCAAGATGACTGAAGTTTGTCGGATGGGAGGTTGAAGTCACCAAGAACTGTCAGAGGGTGCCGTCAGAGGGAAAGTACTGAGGAGCGTGTCCATCTCTTCTAGGAAGTCCCCAAGGGGACCAGGAGGCGGTAGATGACAATGATGAAAAGGTTGATTGGAGAGGTAACTGAAACTGCATGAAATTCAAAAGAAGAGATGGTTAAATGAGACAAAGGGAGAGGTGTGAAACACCATCTCCATGATAAAAGTAGACCTGTACCACCACCTCTACCAGTTTCTCTTGGTGAATGAGAGAAAGCATAGGCAGAAGACAGAGCAGCTGGTGTAGCAGTGTTCTGTGGGGATATCCAGGTCTCTGTAAGTGCCAGAAAGTCAAATGTGTAGTGGGAAGCCAAGCCTGTGATGAAGTCAGCTTTCCTTACAGCAGACTGACAATTCCAGAGCCCACCTACCACCGCTGTTTGAGATTGAGACAACAGGGAAGGGTAGATGAGGTTACTGATGATGTGACATCTGTTCTGTGGATAGGAACGTCTGTGTCTGTAAGAGATGACTACAGAGATGGGTTTGAGGCACATGACTAATCTCCCAGTTTGAGATCAATGTGTTTTTAAAGTAAGAAATAGTATAAATAGGACTTTCTAAATAACACTAAGAGTTACTGACTTTAAGGGGGTTACCTATTTGTGGGGACTACCTACTACCGCCTTCAATATAAGTGAGTAAGCCCTGCCCACAATTCACACCTCAAGTAAAACTGAAACTACTCTTGATTAATCACCTGACCAAGCTAATAAGCACAGACCAACACTCTAGAATCAACTGAGTTAAATAGATATACAAAGTTAGAATCCTACCTTACCAGAAGAGAGTAAATTCAAGATAGAGCTAAAGCACACCTCACCATTTAACACCATTTAACACCTCACCAACAGCTAGATGTTAATAATTCGGTTCCACTGATGATTTACATCAACCGGGGACCCACCGGGGCACTGAGTGGCAGCTTGAGGGGTTTGAACTCACCGTAACCACTGAACTACTCAGACATTCAATCCAATAATCAAAAAGAAACTGTAGAGAATGAACTTCCTCAAGCTTCATATTCCAGGTGTAATTACAGAGTTTCACTTCAGGGGAAAAATGTCCCATGAAACAGCAAAGATCTACAGGATCTACAGCTCTATCGTGAATCTACTCTCTTCTGGTCAGGGAGGATTCTAACTTTGTATGTCTACTTAGAGTTATATTTATATTAAGTGTGTAATGCAGAGTACAGTGTATTTATACATTAACAGAGACTCAAAGCACTTCTGTACGTCTCTCTGGACACGGACGTCTGCTACATGCTGTAAATGTACAGGATCTTTAAATACACACTTTTCTGCTTACCTGTGCATAAATATTGTCCATACAATCCCACAAACAGTACGCTGAGTAAAACACACACTGCCATCTTAAAGCAGCAGAAGATCTCCAGAGTCCAAACTGACCGAGTTCTAAACACCTCTGACCACTCCCTGACACACACACACACACACACACACACACACATCATTTCCTAACTCACCCTCCCTGACACACACAAACAATCATTTCCTAACTCACCCTCCCTAACTCTCTCACACACACACAAACACACACACACACACACATACAGTGTGTGTGTGAGGGAGTGAGTGAGTGAGTGTTATGAAGGGTGAGTTAGGAATTGGTGTGTGTGTGTGTTAGGGAGGGTGAGTTAGGAAATGTGTGTGTGTGTGTGTGTGTGTGTGTGTGTGTGTGTGTGTTAATTCAATTCAATTCAATTCATTTTTATTTGTGCATTAACAATGAACATTGTCTCAAAGCAGCTTTACACAGATAATGTGGTGATTAAATGTAAATATGTTGTTTGTAAGTAAGTCTGTCCCTGATGAGCAACTGTGGCAAGGAAAAACTCCCCGAGATGGCATAAGGAAGAAACCTTGAGAGGAACCAGACTCAAGAGGGAAC
>NC_060905.1:610000-615000 GCF_014805685.1 Silurus meridionalis | reverse complement strand
TGAGTGGGAGCTCGGTGTGGGGGAGTGGGAGCTCGGTGTGGGGGAGTGGGAGCTCGGCGTGGGGGAGTGGGAGAGTGGGAGCTCGGTGTAGGGGAGTGACCCCAGCCTCTGAGCATGCTGAGATATGTGAAGAACGAATTACACTGTGCTGTAATGTATATGCGACAAAGATTATTTTGATTCTATTCTATCTGATCACACAGTAGTGTTTGTTCCTCGTGTTCTGCAACACGACTGCCTGAGTCTTCGCTTGTCTCGTGCACTTTTGCAGTGTTTATGGTGAATCCTTTTGAGTTCCACGCTGCAGTCGCCTGTGCACACTTGTTTGTTGCAGGTGTGTGAGTGGGTGTTTAGTGCTCTATTAATCAGGACTGTTATAATGCTGTGTGTTTGATTACTAATGCCTGTGTAGTGAGGAGATGGACACAGTAGTGTTAAACATTCAGTCTGGACTCTGGATCATTAATAGTGTGGAGAACCAAACGGAACAAAACAATAATGTTAAATTAGAATTCAAGGAAATATAACAGTGTCCACAGTTCAGCAAAACCCATATCATAGCGCACGCACACAGAGTTTGAGGGTGAGTTTAGGGGTAAGTGTAAAGATGGTGTGTGTGTGTGTGTGTGTGTACCTGAAGAGTAGAGCTTGTCCTTTATTGTTAGCAATGGAGTAGAAGCCACTGTGAGGTGAGAAATCAACGCTCTGAGGTCTGAAGATAGTTTTATTGCGGAACAGCGGGAAGTTGGAGAAAACGTTGAAACTGGGAATGTGGACCTGCGCATGCACAAACACACATTTTACCTCATTTGTATAATTTTCAACATTGTACATTAATACTGAAGAATCCAGTCTATAAAAGAACACATCTGGAATACTGTAGTAAACAAAAACATATTAAAGAACCCAGTATATGTTTTATATTTCATGCAGCTTTCTCATCAGATTCATGAGGTCATCACGTGGAAAGAGTTCCCAGAGGTGTTGAGTTATTAGCTGTTTTTTCTTCACTCTCTGGTCCAACACATGCCAGACCATCTTACCTGGGTTTAGATAGCAGAGACTTTTTAAGTGTAGATGTGGGGATAGTGGAGACCAGATGATCTGATGCAGCACTCATCACTCTCCTTCTTAAACAAACAGCTCTTACTGAACATAGAGGTGTGTTTGAAAACAAATGATGCTCCCACTAAGAGTAAACCAGATGTGATGGCTGCATGTCGCTGCAGAATGCTGAGGTACCCGTGCTGCTTAAGTGTGTCCTCCTTTTATAATAAATCACCAAAACTCCTCCACACCATCACACCTCCATGCTTCACAGTGGAAACCACACATTCAGGAACCTTCCGTTCATCCTCTGTATGTCTAACAAAGACACACCACTTAGAACCACATTTCTCATGTTTGGACTCATCGGAACAAAACAGTTTTCCACTGATCTAATGTTCATTCCTTGTGTTTCTGTCAGACACACACAGTCTCCTCTGAACAGTCTGATGAGGAAATTTGTCTGCCACTTTAACTCTGAGAAACATTTACATAAGTCAGAGGCTGGTAATTGTAATGAACTTATCCTGTGCAGCAGAGGTAGCTCAGTCATCTTTTCCTGAGACAGTCCTCATAAGAGCTGATTCATCATACCCTTTGATGGTTTTAAAGACTGAACTTAAGATATACATTTGATGAGTGTGTGTGTGTGTGTGTGTGTGCACATCTCACCAGGCGTGTAGCTTCATCCTCAGAGCGAGAGGAGATGGACAGGATCTCGGAGGTGGAGTTGAAGCAGAGTGATGTTGCAGCTGTCAGCAGATTCATCACACACTTCAGAGGTTTAGGAGACACACTGTCCACACACTCCTTCTGAGAGTAAATATTCACCACACCTGACTGGGACCTAAAAACACACACACAAACATTATACTCCGAAATATCTTAAGAATTGTGTGTGTGTGTGTGTGAGAGAGAGAGAGAGAGACTCACCCACAGGCCAGGTATCTGTCGTCTTTAGACACAGCGAGAGACGTTGCAGTCACACAGCCGTCATCTACAAACCGCTTCACACACTTACTGCTCCTTACATCCCATATAAACACCTCACCTTCCTCTGAACACACACACACACACACACACACACACACACACACACACACGGAGTTCCTTTTATACCAACACACTGATCACACACATACACAGTTTATTTTACATACACACACAAACAGGTGATGTACCAGAGTTGTTAAAAATTTTACTGCCATCCGAGTTGAACGCTGCTGCACACACACTGCCATTAATTTTCACACTGCGCACCACCTCCTTCGTCTAAAACACACACACACACACACACACACACACACACACACACATGAACAGAGAGACAGAATCAAATACAGAGAGAGAATAATCTGTGTATGTGTGTGTACAAACTTCTGTACCTTCATGGTCATGAGGTGCAGGAACCCTGAAGAACCTGTGAGGAGCAGGAACTGTCCATCAGGGGAAACTTCAAACTCCTTCACTCTCTGTTCATTCAGACCTGTGGGGGATGGAGATTGTGATCTCTCTCACTCACTCACACACTCATACACACGAGATGTTGAAGCGATGTTGAGGAGCTAACCTCTGACCCTGGGCACGGGGATGATTTTCCCCTCCATCATGTCATAGATGTAGAAGAGTTTGTTCCTCATGCCTGTAGCCACCACCTGCTCTCCATCAGCGCTGAAACACGCCTTGTTCACTGGGAAGTTCTCTAGGTGGATGCTCTGGATTTTGGGATTGGTCTTCCCATCCACCTGAGACAGACGGGGGTGGGGGGTTGGTTACATGCTGCAGCACTTCCACCTGATTGGCTGATTAGAGTCAGTCAGTAATAACCAGTATGCTGCAATTCCCCCAACAGCTCCACTGGGGGTGCTGTGCTGCGTACCTGGAACAGGGAGATTGTGTGGTCGAGGCCGGCGGTGAGGAGCACCTGAGCAGACGTGTGGAACTGCACCGAGGTCAAGCGACCTTCACCCTGGTTAGCATTGTTAGCATTCAGACATTTCTTTATCTGGAGAGAAACAAAAAATGCAATGACATCACAAAGCACTGGCCAATCAGATGAACCCCCCACCCCCACCCCACACACACACACACACACCTTTATAATGCCTTTAGGGAGAGTTTCAGATGCAGCAACATAATTCCCTGTCCTCCTCAACAACTCATCATCATCATCTTCATCCTCTTCATCTTCACCTGAGAGGTGGACACAGAGTAGTGAAATCTGATTGGTCAACCATTCTTCAGATCAGAATCAAGAGGAAGAAGCAGTGAGAATGTGTGCATGTGCGTGTGTTTGATTCTGGATCACATCCCGAACATGACCAGTTACCTTTCCTCCTGCTTTTCTTCACACTGGTCTCCGCCCAGGACGGGACTCCGCCCATCGCCTTCTGGAACCTGATGGAGGTGAGACAGGTGAGAGTGTGAGTGAGTGTGTGTGTGTGTGTGTGTGTGTGTGTGTGTGTGTGAGAGAGAGGGAGAGACTCACTGCTCTTTGAGGCGCTGCTGCAGTCTGTGTGTGGACATGGATGTCTCAGTGTCACTGCGAGTGAAGTCTTTCCGGAAACGGTGCGTCATGTCCACACTGAAAACACATTTTATTATTTATTTTTACATTTATATATTTATTTTAGTTTAAACAGTTCTTTTCTCTCCGACAGAAAACACTGGGTAATTATTAATCAATAAAAAATGTTTTATTACTCAATCACTTTGCCGTAAGTATCGATTTGGTATTAATACTTAATTTAGGTATTATGACAACAACCGGTACACTGTGCATTATACAGTGTGTTACTCTGTGTGTGTGTGTGTGTGTGTGTGTTACATGCTGCGACATGTGTTACTCGGTGCATTACATGGTGAATTTTTTATTTCTTTTTGTGCCTTACTCCACCCACTCATGTTACAGTGCGTTACTTTGCGTGTGTTTCTCATCGTGTTACTCTATGTGTGTCTCTCGAGGTGCGATACACAGTGCGTTGTTACACAGTGCGTTGTTACACAGTGCGTTGTTACACAGTGCGTTGTTACACAGTGCGTTGTTACACAGTGCGTTGTTACACAGTGCGTTGTTACACAGTGCGTTGTTACACAGTGCGTTGTTACTCCACGTGCGTTGTTACTCCACGTGCGTTGTTACTCCACGTGCGTTGTTACTCCACGTGCGTTGTTACTCCACGTGCGTTGTTACTCCACGTGCGTTGTTACTCCACGTGCGTTGTTACTCCACGTGCGTTGTTACTCCACGTGTGTTACACAGTGCGTTTGGAGGAACGTGTCTCTGTATCAGGGGGAGTATTATGGGATGTGTGAAAACACTCACTCTTCCTCCACTTCATCATCATCATCCTCCCACACCGCTTTCTTCTCTGTGGGGACATGAAGCCTGGCCTCGTTCTCCGTCTCAGACTCACTGTCCTCATCCTGCTGCTCCTCATCACCGTGCTGCTCACTCACACACACACACACACACACACACACTTAATAAAGCAATGCATGGTGTGATGTGATGGGGTGTGTGTGTGTGTGTGATGGGGTGTGTGTGATGGGGTGTGTGTCTGTGTGTGTGTGTGTGTGTGTGTGTGTGTGTGTAAACAGACCTGTAAGCGCTCCAGCAGCTCCTCCTCAGCCCCGAACACCAGCTCCTCCAGCAGCTTCACGGACTCATCCTGTTCTCCTAAAACTCTCAGTTCCTCGGTGTGTTTCTTCCTCTTCTGTTCCTCACGCGCACATTCTGCACGAGAAGCTCCTTCCTCTAACAGAGCTCTTTTACCTTTATTACGCGCTTTCCCTCTCTCCATCTCCATCTCTCTCCATCTCTCTCTCCATCTCTCTCTCCATTCTCTCCATCTCTCTCTCTACCTCTCCGCTTTAACACCGCTTATTAATGTTAGCTCTACAGATGATCTGAATATGTTCACTCACACACACTCTCACAACATGCGCCTGCT
>NC_060905.1:600000-605000 GCF_014805685.1 Silurus meridionalis | reverse complement strand
CGCTTTCATGTTCTCATGTTTAGCCCACATGTAGGCGCTAATTACCGGAAGCTAACTCATTTACAGATCAGTGCTCGTTAATATTATTAACTTTATTTCTAGTTGTAAGAGATTTGTTTTTACTGATGCGTTGTTCTGCGACTGTGCTGTAGCTCAGATGTAACAGCTGGTAAAGCTAAGCTAACACTCGCACGCGCTGCGGAATGCCGGGGTCAGGAAATCTCGCGAGAAGTCACGAGAACCTCAAAATGGCGGATCTGAAACGTGTAGCGTGGTTCCGCGGTATTGTTTCGTGTGTGTGTGTGTGTGTGTGTGTGTGTGTGTGTGTGTGTGTGTGTGTGTGTGTGAGAGACTGAATGAGCACTGCTCTTTCAGTTCTCTAATTAAAGCAGGAAGTGCAGAAAGTGCTGGTGTTCTCCTACATCAGCAGTAAAGACTCTGCTGAGCTCCCAGTGCTATCTTTATCCTTCATATATATATATATATATATATATATATATATATATATATATATATATATATATATATATATATATATATATATAGAGCCTGTGCGCGCGCGCGCGGATTAAAGCTGGCAGCTCCAGCCTACACACAGTAGTGTGAGGAGTCAGGTGGAGCTGCTGATCATCTACAGTCCTGATACACACTACAGTGGAAATTCATCTTGATGCTGATTATATAAAGGGAAAGTCATGATTTAGTTAATCTTTATTTCTGTGTGTGTGTGTGTGTGTGTGTGTACTGTGTGGAGTGTAAATGGTTGTAGAGCAACGTTTTGTTTATTTACATGTAAAATAGACTTGTAGAATGAAGCTAAAGTTGACATGGTTGGTTTAATGTTGATTACATGTTTGGATATTAAACGTGTTTAGGGTCATGGCTGCCAAGACGGAACGCACCTTCATCGCCATTAAACCTGATGGAGTTCAGAGAGGACTCATCGGTGACATCATCAAACGCTTTGAGCAGAAAGGCTTCCTCCTCGTCGCACTCAAGTTCCAGCAGGTCAGTGTGGGGGTTTGTGTGGGTCTGTCTGTCTGGGGGTCTGGGTTCTAGATTCCCACCTGCCTCTGAGGCTACACTCCCTCAGACTCCGCCCCCTCCTTACTCCAGCCCTCAGACCCCTCCCCCTCCTTACTCCAGCCCACTGTCTCAGTGAGTGGTCTGGCATTAACGGGGAAACATCAAGTGCTCCACCACACACACGTTCACTGTGTATGGTCAGTGTGGGAGCAGTGGTGGAGTGAACACGCTAACTCTCTATCAGTGTGCTGACAGTAGTGCATGTAACTGCATGTTCTAGTCATAGCATCATCTCTCTCTCTCTCTCTCGTGTGTGTGTGGGGCGCAGGCATCTGAGGATCTGTTGAAGCAGCACTACATTGACCTGAAGGACCGCCCCTTCTACCCAGGCTTGGTGAAGTACATGAGCTCTGGACCTGTGGTCGCCATGGTGAGGAAGTTCACCTGCATCATCGGCACGGTGTTGATTAGCCCAGGGTGATGCTAACAGTGTGTGTGTGTGTGTGTGTGTGACAGGTGTGGGAGGGTCTGAACGTGGTAAAGACTGGTCGTGTGATGCTGGGAGAGACAAACCCAGCAGACTCCAAACCCGGAACCATCCGAGGAGACTTCTGTATTGAAGTGGGCAGGTGAGTTAACGAGCTTGTTACTGCAGGTGTGCTGAGCTCACCTCGCACTTCCTCTCCCACTGTTACCCACAATGCTTTGCATATGAGGGAGGAGGTATAAATGAAGTGTGTAGAAGTTGATCAAAGCAAAGCTGATTTAATTGTGTGTGTAGGAACATCATCCACGGCAGTGACTCAGTAGAGAGTGCTAACAAAGAGATCGCTCTGTGGTTTAAACCCGAGGAGCTGGTCTCCTTCAAGAGCTGTGCTTCCAACTGGATCTACGAGTGAACCTGACCTGGACCATACCATCTGTCTTGACTTGGTTCAGTCTGAACCCCCTTCTCTTTTACACGTGTCCTTTACAATGTATTACAACTGGAGCACTTTAATAAAGACTTCGGAAACCAGATTCTCCTGTGTTCTCTCTCTCTCACACACACACACACACACACACACACACACACACACACACCCCTGAAAGGCTCTCATTTCTGTACTGCGTAATAAAGGATTCTTCTACTTGTGTCATTTCCACCGCACGTGTTCTTGCGTGCCGGCTCTTTAAAATGTAGTGTCTTAAAATGCGTTGTTTTTGAAAGCCATGTATTAAAACATCCACTTTGAGGGGGTTCAAAAAGCTGATATTAGTGTGGACAGAAGCCCCAAACAGAATGTAGTAGTGTGGACCTGAGGTGAGTGTGAAGACAACCTTTACATTAAAACCTCAAACTGTGTAAGATCTCAGGAGTTAAGTTCCAGTCAGAAGTTTCTCCTGATGTGTGTTTTGATCAGTTATGTTTTAAACCACAAAGAACAAACGTGAGTTCCTTGTTCTTCACTCTCCCACACTGAGAACCGAGAGCCTGGAGCCCTGCTCTCGTGTCTGCAGCAGCTCAGATTCAACACCCTTTCCATCAGCTTGGGGTTTTGTTTGTAGATCCTCAGAGCACTTTAAGGTGAACATGGCATCCTGCAACACTGGTAGGGTTCAGGAGAAATCTCCAGCACTGGTCCTCCTGCTCCCATTGTACAAGTTCAACACGGGACACTGAGAAACCCAGTGATCGAAATGAAACCTTTTCCCTGGTGAGTCTCCATAACTAACTCCATGTTCAGATGGAGCATGTCTGAGAGCAACACACTCGATCTTCTCAGGGTGATTACCGTCACACTCCTGTTTGCAGATCTCTTTACGCTGAAGTCTGCAGGCTCAGGTCTCAGGGTGGAGTGTGACGGAAAGTGAAACCTGTACTGCTGCTTAGGTTTTGGTCTCCAAAACCAGTGACATGAATTTGTGTAAAATCTGAGACCAGCACTTTTTTCACCCTGGAAAAACAAACACACACTCTAAACCTTTACACTTTTATTGGTGAAAATGTTCACTTTATTTGACTTTTTTTTTTTTTTTTTACTCTTTAGGTTTGTGATTTTGAGACATAAGCAGCTTCGTTCCACATTTACTCTCCTTTCACTGTTACAATACCTTCTGGGAAGATGTTCTCAGATGTTGGAATGTCCTTGTGGAGATCCATTCAGCTACAGGTGTGTTAGTAAAGTTAGTAGGTGAGAAAGTGAGGAGGTCTGAGGTGCAGTCAGTGTTCACATTCATCCCAAAGGTGTTTAATAGTTTTGGAGCTCTACAGCATGAGATCTTCCACTCCAACCTATGGAATGCAGATCTTCATGAAGCTGGCTTTGTGCACAGGAACATTACACACCTGTACTTGGAATACAGAACTCAACAACCCTTCACTTTCCTTCTATAATTAAAGGTGTGTGTGTGTAAACTGATATTTTATTATTATTAATTATTTAAGATGTAATCAGTTTTAACCTGTTAATACACACTGAGGCACATAATCATCATTTTCACAATCTTCATCATCATCATCAGAGAAAGAGAAGATGTGGCTGAAAAGATGATAAATGAAGAAATGGGAGAATAGAGTGCGTGTCACCCTCTGGTGGAGGTCTGAGGTGTGACCATTTCCTCCTGATACACTTCCTGAGATACGATAAACAC
The DNA here is from genome assembly GCF_014805685.1 of Silurus meridionalis. Lineage (NCBI taxonomy): Eukaryota > Metazoa > Chordata > Actinopteri > Siluriformes > Siluridae > Silurus > Silurus meridionalis. The sequence goes on along the minus strand of NC_060905.1, from coordinate 601,340 downwards.
AAGATCTGAAGTAAAAGTTATGAGCAGTGTGTGTTAGTGATACAGAGATGATCCAGGATGTACAGACTGCTGTCGAATGTGGAGTTCAGTAGGGTGATGGGGTGATGGAAAAGTTGGTTCTGAACCTGATGTTTTTTTGTGTGTATGTTCCTGTATCTCCTTCTGGACGGAGGGAGCTTGGACCAGTGAATGGGATGTGAAGTCCCTGATGATGTTCTGAGCTCTTCACTGGCGTTTGCTGTGGTGACGGCGCTCAATGGCAGGTGGTCTGGTGCCGGTGATGGTGCCAAACCACACCATGATGGAGATGTTCAGGATGCTGTCGATGATGAGGAGGTCAAAACTCATTAAAATCCCCAGGGACAGATAAGACTGTTTCCTCGAGAAGTGCAGATGCTGTTGCACCTTCCTGAGCAGTTACATGCTGTAAATTGAGAATACTTTAAAAAATAAAAGCGTCATCACTGAACACTTTATAAACTCAACACTAATGGAACTGTAATGATGGACATTCGGTGTTGAGGATGAAGTTCTGTTTAGATCCTAGAGGAACAACTAAACTTACTTAACATTAAACTTCTCCATTCCAACTGTAGAAACTCTTTATTTCTGTGAAGCTGCTTTGAGAAAATGTCCACTGTTAAAAACTCTACGCAAATAAAACTGAAGTGAACTGAATTGAGATCTCAGTAGTGAGAGATGGAGATCAGAAGGTTGAAGTTCACTCACTGAAGCCCCATAAATACACTTTCAAATCAAAATATTTCAACAGTGTAGTTTCTGACGATGTCTGTTGTGAAAAGCGCTAAAGAAATAAACTTGACTATTCAATTACAGTAACACTGACCACATTCTTTAGTGTGTGTGTGTGTGGGGGAATTAGTTGTGGTGTGTGTGTGTGTGTGTGTGGGGGGTAGTTGTGGTGTGTGTGTGTGTGTGTGTGTGTGTGTGTGTGTGTGTGTGTGTGTGTTTGTAAGTGTTGCAGTGTCAGTGTTTTTATTTCCATTGTATAAGTGAAATCGTCTTCCCTCACCCTCACTCACTCTCACTGCAGTCAGAAACACAGACGGTAAATAACGCTTTTGTGTGTGTGTGTGTGTGTGTGTGTGTGTGTGTGTGTGTGTGTGTGTTTTAACACTGTTTTAGATTGTAATTGTGATTGTAAATAGATGGTGATTGTGTTTTTGTCTCGCACTGCTGTGGGTTTTACTGCAACGCTTATAGACTTAAACTCAAAATCATCCTCAACTAATCCCATTTAACATCTCTGAGTGTGTAGAAGTGAAATGTTGTGGATGGAGTGGATGGATAAATAGACTGAATGGATGGTGGATAAATGG
>NC_060905.1:587500-597500 GCF_014805685.1 Silurus meridionalis | reverse complement strand
GCGGGGCAATCCAGAGTCAATCCAGAGCCAATCCAGAGTCAATCCAGAGTCAATCCAGAAGCTAATATATTATAAAATCTCTCTCTCTCTCTCTCTCTCTCTCTCTCTCTTCTCTCTCTCGCTCTCAGTCTCAGAGTAAAGGCACATCCTCCTCTGTCTAAAGAATTCCAGAACTCGGTGAAATCTCTCCCTGTGGTGTATAACAGTCAGTCGGAATCCGTTTACCATCACTTCATCTCGGTCTATGGGACTCACTACCTCCGCAGGGTGAATTTGGGAGGTCGTATTAAGTCCACCACAGCTGTGAGGACCTGCCAGGTGTCCTTGAAGGGTCTCTCAGTACGGGATGTCAGTAACTGTCTTTCCGCCGAAGCATCGGCTGTGATCAAGGGGATCGAGGTAAAAGGCCAGACCAGTTACTGCAAAAGCAAGGGCAAGAAACTGGAAAACCAAAAGGGCTTTAGCGCTTCATTTTCTGATCGCGTTACGGAGGTTTGGGGAGGAAAAGGAGCCAGCGCAGATCTCCTGTTCTCCCCAGATAAACAGCATGGATACCACATGTGGTTGAAGACGCTGCAATCGGTCCCGGGAGTCGTGTCCTACAGTCTGACGGCACTGCACATGCTGGTGATGAACGACTCGGCCAGGAGAGCTGCTCTACAGAAGGCCATCCGTGAGTACGTGATGAAGAATGCCGTGTCCTCGTCCTGTTCCCGCGCGTGTAAAGTGGGACATCGTGGTCCAGACTGTGCGTGCAAATGCGGCGGACATCAAAGCATCAACTCTAACTGCTGCCCGACTCACCCTGGAATCGCCACCCTGAATGTCACAGTGGTACGAGCCACCGGCCTCTGGGGGGATTACTTCTCCAAAACCGACGGCTACGTCAAAGTGTTCTATAAGAATAATGGTGAAAGCACACCTGTAATCTGGAATAATGATTTCCCAGTCTGGAATTATTTAGTTCAATTTGGAAGCGTGAATCTGGAAGAGAAGAAGTGAGTAAATACATCAATATCAACATCAATATTGAATCTATTTATAGTTATATTTAATGTTGCTGAAACACAAACACAGCTATAAGCACTCATTTTCTCCAGACTCATCACTGACACATTTTAAATCAGTTTGTCAGATAAAGGTATGCAGTACATGTTCCTGTGAATGCACTGTTGCTATAGAAACAACAACACAGTAATATAAACTTGCAGCACTGTTAGAGTTGCTGTTGTAAGGAATTAATTCACACCTCCTGACCAATCACAATGCAAAACCACTCACTTACTCTTCTGTTTTGCTGCTTGCAGGCCTGTAATCTTCCAGGTATGGGATCGTGATAACAAGTGGGATGATAATCTTCTGGGCTCATTTAATGTTTTTCCTAAAAGTGGTGTTAATGTGAATCACCAACTCAAACTGAAACATGGCACGCTCTACGTCTCCATCTCTGCTGTCTGTGGTCCCAGTCTTCAGGGTGCAGTGTGTGAGCGCTATGCCCCTTCACCTGAAGCAGAGGAGATACTCACCTACTCCGAGCTTTTCCAGAACCGACATCAGACATGGATCGGGCGAAACTATGACACCGGCATGGCGAAGAACATCACCAGGCTGTAGAGAGGAGAGAGAAAAAGAGAGAGAGTTTACTGCTCATCAACATACAGCTTAATCTCAATCGCAACATTACAACATTACATCATCACACCACCACATCATCACACCACCACCATCACATCATCACATCACATCACCACACCATTACATTATCACATCACCACACCACCACATCATTACACCATTACATCACCACACCATCACATCACCACACCACCACATCATTACATCATCACACCACCACACCATCACATCATCACACTATTACACCTTCACACCATTACATCACCACACCACTACATCATCAAACCATTACTCCTTCACATCATCACATAATCACACCATTACATCATTACACATTCACACCATCACATCATTACACCATCACACCATTACATCATCACATCACATCACCACCATCACATCACCACACCATTACATCACCACACCACCACATCATCACATCATCAAACCTTCACACCATTACATCATCACATCATCAAACCTTCACACCATTACATCATCACATCATTACAACTTCAAACCATAACATCACGACACCATCTCATCATCACACAATAACACCACCACACTGGGGTTCCATCACTGTTAAATAAAAAACAGTTTGAGTCTAAGCTCGGTCCCCTACAGCAGTGTGCATGGGTAGGCAACAAACGCTTTTACTTTCTCAATGTCAAAAAGCTTTTTTAATCATGTAATTCATCTGATTTGTGAATATAAGGTGTTGCTGCAAAATATTTGATACTCTGGTTCTTATTATTGTTTATTTCATTGTAGCTGATGGTATTCAGTGATTATTCCTGAACTCCTGAACTGCACTGCTGTCTCGCTTGCTTTACATTTTTTTTTTTAGTTTTAACGCTTTAATAAAAATGACTTTCTCACAATGTGTTCTCATTCCTGTGAGACAAACAATGTGGTTTCCGTCATGATCCCGGATTCCGATTTCAGTAGTTTGCACTGTAGAGTACAGTCACAGCATCACCGAGACAATGTCTAAAACAGAAAACGTACCTTGGATGTAATTTGAATGAAGTAACAAACACCAGTATGTGTAGAACAGACAGCTGCCAGTGTTTACACTACACAAAACACCTATACACATGTTTCTGTCCTCGAAGGCACTGTATAGTTATAACACCGGTAATGTCAAATATTACAGAGTTCTGATTAGTGTTTATTTACAGGTAAAGGTCCAAAAAGCATACTAAAGTCTGTAAAAAGTCAAATCTGTAAAATCTGGGGGCTTCTTCATTGGGCAGCACAGCAGAACATCAGGGCTGGTCTCATATTAAAGCTTCAGAAGAGCTACCTGGGGAGGACCATCGATTTGAGTGCCCCCCCTGGCTCACCTTAGACATGCCCATAGTCTTGCTTTATCTGGTCATTTTAATGGATGTCTGATGTACTCATTATTGCTGTTTTTCTTGATTTTACTCTTAATTTCTGTTAATTTCTGGACCATCTTAAACTTAAATAGCTGAAGTGGCAGATCTATCTTTCATCTTTTCATCTATCTGTGTCTTTCATGCGTTTGAGCCATTGGATTGGGGTGTGGCCCAAACAGAGTGTGAAGGCCCGCATCTGACGGTGAGCTCTGCCCTCTTGATAACACTAAATGGTTTATCTCCATGTATCTCTCCAATCTTCTAAAACACTACAATCCGTCACGCTCCCTGAGATCTCAAAACTCTGGACTTCTAGTAGTTCATAGAATAGCAAAGTCCACTAAAGGTGGTAGAACATTCTCACATTTAGCTCCTAAACTCTGGAATAGTCTTCCTGACAGTGTTCGGGGCTCAGACACACTCTCCCAGTTTAAGTGCAGATTAAAGACGTATGTTTTTAGCGAGTTCTACACATAACACACATCACATCATAACCTTGTGCTCCAGAACATCTGATCACATCACATTATCAACTTGTGCTGTTAATATCATGAACAGCAGCTACGCTAATTCCTCTCCACTGCTTCTCTTTCTCTCCCCATCCCGAGGCTTCGTGAGGTTCCTCCAGCTCCAGTCACGTCCCACCTCATGAAGATTGTGGATTTTTAAGGAAGTAGGTGCCTGCAAACATCCTGAACCATCTCAAATCAAATCAAATCAAATTTTATTTGTCACATACACATACATACAGGGTACGACATGCAGTGAAATGCTTTTTACGACGGTCCGGCATTAGGGAATAAAATGGGGTGAAAAGGAGAATAAAAAATATAAAATATAAAAACAAAGAAAAAGAAGGCAGATAAATAAAGTATAAAAACTATATAAAAAAGAATATATGAGGATATATATATATATATATATATATATATATATATATATATATATATATATATATATATATATATATACAAAAACATGCTTATGGCAGTGTGCAGTTAAACAGTAAACAAGTTTACAAGCATGTTTTTTGATGTCCATAAAGTGTCCGTGAGCGGTCTGGTGTGGTGTAAAGTGTCCATAAGTGTCCGTGTGCAGTAAGGTGTGGTGTAAAAAATAAGAATATAAAAAATATGAAATGTAAAGTGCACTGTGCTGTGCAAGTCCAGTGTCTAAAGTGTCGTAGCACGAAAAGTGAGATATGTGCAGGGAAAAAAAGATCTGATGGTGGAGAGAGTGGGCCAGTTCTAGATCCTGGGTGTTTCCTGGTTTAAACTCTGAATGGCCTGCGGGAAGAAGCTCCTCCTCATTCTCTCTGTGTTCGCTTTCAGGGAGCGGAAGTGCTTCCCCGAACGCAACAAAGAAAAGAGTCCATTGTTGGATGGCTGAGGTCCTTCACAATCTTCCTGGCTCTGGTCCTGCACCGCGTGCTGTAGATGTCCTGCAAGTTAGGGAGCTCGGTGTGGATGGTACGTTCAGCTGAACGCACCACCCTCTGGAGGGCTCGCCTGTCCTGCATGGTGCTGTTCCTGAACCAGGAAGTGATGCTACCCGTCAGAACGCTCTCAATGGTGCAGGTGTAGAAAGTCTTTAGCACCTGAGAGGATAGTTTAAAGTCCCTTAAGCGTCTCAGATGGTACAGACGCTGCTGGGCTTCTTCACCAGGGTGTTGATGTGACAGGACCAAGACAGGTCCTGTGTGATGTGAACACCAAGGTACCAGAAACTGTCCAATCTCTCCACTGGGGTCCCGTTGATGTTTAGCGGTTGGTATGACCGCTCCTGCTTCGTGCTGAAGTCCACGATCAACTCCTTAGTCTTGCTGACGTTCAGGAGAAGGTTGTTCACCTGACACCCTCTCTCCAGGTTTTTAACCTCCTGTAGGTAGGCCGTCTCGTCGTTGTTGGAGATCCGGCCCACCACAACGGTGTCGTCAGCAAACTTGATGATGGTGGTGGAGTTGGAAGTGGCCACACAGTCATACGTGTACAGTGAGTACAGCAGGGGGCTCAGAACACAACCCTGGGGAGCTTCAGTGCTGAGGGTGAAGGTGGATGAAGTGTGTTTTCCCACCCGTACGGCTTGTGGTCTGTCAGTCAGGAAGTTAGAGATCCATTGACACAGCGCAGAGTCCCAAGACCTCCAACTTAGAGGTGAGTGTGGAGGGAATTATAGTGTTAAATGCTAAACTGTAGTCCACAAAGAGCATCTTTGTGTAATTCCTGTTTCTTTGGTCCAGGTGGCTGATTGTAGTGTGGAGAAGATGTGCAATGGCTTCCTCAGTCGAATGGTTCTGACGGTACGCAAACTGTAATGGGTCCAGTGTGTCCGGTAGTGAGGGCCGACATTTGATGGTCAGTAGTTCCAGATTTGGTGTGCAGGAGCGTGAAAGAGGAACGATGCTCGTGCTGTTGCACCAGTGGTTGTTCACCATCAGACACACTCCACCTCCTCTTGACTTCCCCGACTCCAGTGTTCTGTCCATGCGGTAAACCGAGAAAAACTCGGCCGGCTGGATGGCGTATTCCGGTACCGCTGGGTTCAGCCATGTCTTGGTGAAGCAGAGAAGGTTGCTGTCCCAAATGTCTTTCTGGAACTTGACCCTTGCCCTGAGGTCGTCGAGCTTGTTCTCCAGTGACTGGACGTTGGCTAACAGGATACTAGGTAAGGGAGCGTGGTGTGTGCGTGCCCTCAGCCTGTTCCTAATGCCGGCTCGTTTCCCTCGCGGACGCCGGTACGGGTCGCGTCCTTTGTTCTCCCTCCCATTTAGAGACGTACCAGTGTCAATTGGATCCCACTTCATGTGAAGTTTGGACACTGGACCTTTTTGAGTGTTTAAAGACTCTGGCATGGAGAAGCTGGTGTTGGATCTGTGATGATCTCAGATGTTGAGCTATTTTATGAGTTGTTTAGTAGCTCCTGGTCCACAACGTTAAATGAATGTAGAAGACTGTAGAAAGAACATCACTCATAATCACACACTCCAGTGCTCATGTTAGTTCTCTCTTTCCAGTGTTCTGTAGTGTTTAAAGACTATAATCACACTCTTGATGTCACCCAAATGAGGATGAGGTTCTGCTTTTGAGTCTCGTTCCTCTCAAGGTTCTTCCTCATAACATCTAAGGGAGTTTTTCCTTCACCATAGTCTCCATTTATCAGGGATAAACACACACCATTCACCTTCACTGTTAAATTCTGTAAAGCTGCTTTGAGACGATGTGTGTTGTGAAAAGGGCAATAGAATTAAACTTGGCTTGACTTGATATCCAGGCATTTCCTCTCGATAGTGCTGTACCGGCTCTCCCACATTGACAGTTACAGCATGAATCCAACTCAAGTAACGGGTAATTTAGAGCTCGATGTGGGCAGTAAAACGAGTCACCTGGTGCATATTCAGGCAGCTGCACACTCCTATTATACAGCCGGGACTGCCATTTCCTGAGCCTGTAGCAAGTTCTCCATTGTTGCCCCAAAGTGTGGAGTTTTTCTTTCAGGTCATGTATTGAATTACATTTTTTCTTGTTATAAGGTGCCTCCTCCCAATTTTTTTTTTAAATTGACATCTAGCACTCCGTGTGGCTTATGGCTGTATAGTCTCATACTGCAAATCTCAAAGAAAAAAATCTCAAGCCACTTATCCCAGTTTCGTGCATTATCAAAAACGAACTTATAAATCATATTTTTGAGGGTTTGATTAAATCGCTCGACTAAGCCGTCTGTTTGTGGATGCTAAACACTTGTCTGAATTGATTTAATCCCCAGTAATGCATGCAGTTTGCACAGTGTTTGTGACATGAACGCTGTGACTTGATCAGTCAGGATTTCTTTCAGGATTCTGAATCAGGAGATAACACGGAAGAGTGCCTCCATAATACTGAATGCCGAAATGCTGTAAAGATGCACTGCATTGCGTAGTCTAGTAGAATAGACACAAAGTGATGCGCTTGTGCAGTCCTCTCTAATAACCCAACAAGGGCCATTCTAATTCTTTTCAAAGGGACCTTTGGGATGACTGGCAGATTCACCAGCTGACATTCACGCCATCCCGCACATCATTTGCACCCATCACTGTGCATGCTTGTTTAAAAGAAATGGGCTGGTAGGTGGTTTCCTCAGATCTGCCTGCATCATCCTGCCCTGCCTCTGGATGATGTTCTCTCTGATTGGAGGCAACTTTCTGCAGCTGGAGATGTTTCTTATCAACGCCATGGGGATCCATGAAATTCCGGAGTAAGAACAGAAGCTTTGAGGATGGATTTGGACTGTAGTTATTGTCAACAGACTGCTACACTGACTCAGGACTACAGTTTGCTTCTGATCTCCATCACTGCAACTCAACATCGTTTATCTGTAATAAATAGACATTCAGCACCACCCAGATGAGGATGAGGTTCCCTCTTGAGTCTGGTTCCTCTCATGGTTTCTTTCTTATACCATTTAAGGGAGTTTTTCCTTCACCACACTCGCCTTATAACTTACAGATAAAAAATAATCGTATTTATTCTTTTTTACCACATTATCTGAGTAAAGCTGCTTTGGGATGATGTCCATTGATAAAAGCACAATACTAATAAACATTTATTGAATTTAATTGGTCTAGTTTTTTTCAAGTGCCCGGCCATGAGATTATGGTAAGCTGCACGGGAACAAGAGTTCCCTCTTCGAGTCCAGCAACCAGGTCGAGTCCTCTTTTCGAGTGAGTGTCCTGCATCACTTAATACAACTTGTTTTTAATAACAGCATAAGAAAGGAAGTAGAGTGCAAAGTTTGGCAGGATTGGCTGACCACTTTTCTTGATGGAGGGCTGGGTGGATCACTCTTTTCTCCTTGTGTCTGCCCAATGTGCATCAGAATTTGAACAGCCCTAGCAATGCTCCCTACAGCCATTGCTACAGCAACAAACATCCCACACCACTTAACCTTATTGCAGGACCATCTATGCACATTCCCCATAATAGAAACTGAAAGGCTAGCCAATTCATTTCCAGAATTAGTTGATTGGTGAGATGGGCACAAACCGCCACCTTGACTTTATGCTTTTTCCCCCTGAATAAAATAGAAATGGCTACTAGCAAATATTTTTGCATGTCCCCATGCACATACCTTACCCTGCATGCTGTATTCAATGCCCTATACTGAACCTGTTTCCAGGTACACCGCCAACTGGTCTTCTGCTAGCTGGACCGCCAGAACCAGCAACGATGAAGGCTGGCACTGGACCCACTCCATCGTCCTCGTTGGGAGTCCAGCAAAGAAACTGCTCCATCACCAAGAGGTTGATGGTTTCATCACCGTCACACTCCTTTTCCGGCCGCCACTTTTGGCAGGCAACCAGGAGCTGCTGGGTCACGAGCTGGGCTTTTGAGGGAGAGGATGGCAGCAGGTAGAGTATCCGATCCGAAACCGCATGGTTATAGTGTTTGAGAAACTCCTGAGCATCATCTAGTTGAGCTTGACATAGGTGGTGGCCGAGGTAGAAACCCTCTGCTTTTACAGTGTGCTTTGGAAGGCCTTCCTGTCCTCCTCCCGGGATTGGTGCAGTGCCTGGAAGCACTGATCCTGCTTTGCCTGCAGCTGGAGGAGGGCTTGGTGTTGTTTCTCCTGGAGCTCTGCGAGAGCTTTGACCAGCACACTCATTGGTGGAGACTCCATGGCAACTGAAGCCTACACATAACACACATCACATCATAACCTTGTGCTCCAGAACATCTGATCACATGCACATTATCAACTTGTGCTGTTAATATCATGAACAGCAGCTACGCTAATTCCTCTCCACTGCTTCTCTTTCTCTCCCCATCCCGAGGCATCCTGAGGTTGCTCCAGCTCCAGTCACCTCCCACCTCGTGATGATTACGGACCTTTAAAGAAGTAGATGCCGAACTCACAAACATCCTGAACCATCTAGAGACGTACCAGTGCCATTTGGATCCCGCTACATGTGTGGAGTTTTGACATTGGACCTCCTGGAATGTTTAAAGGCTCTGGCATGGAGAAGCTGATGCTGGATCTGTGGTGATCACAAATGCTGAGCTTATAAAACTCGGAGCTACTAACCATATAGACTGTTTAAGACTGCAGAAAGAACATTACTTATAATCTTATACTCCAGTAATCATGTTAGTTCTCACTCTCCAGTGTTCTGTATTGTTGAAAGATTTATGATCAAACTCTTGATGTCACCCAGATGAGGATGGGTTCCCCTTTTGAGTCTGGTTCCTCTCAAGGTTTCTTCCTCATAACATCTAAGGGAGTTTTTCCTTGCCACAGTCGCCACGGCTTGCTCATCAGGGACAAATGCACACCATTCACCATCACTGTTGATTTGTGTAAAGCTGCTTTGAGACAATGTCTGTTGTGAAAAGCGCTATACAAATAAACTTGACTTGACTTGACTTGAACTGAATGTGACAAAATAACTCTTTATAATCCCGGGTTTCACCATCAGTGTGAAGAGCTTTCTGGATCAGGTAGACAGAAACAGGAGACCAATGACAATTTCATCAGAGAACCAGCTTTGGTAAGCCATGATACAGTTCCCCGGCTGGAGCATAGAGGTGGGCCTTGCTCAAGGGCTCAACAGTGGCATCTTGTGCTGGGACTTAAACCCCTGACCTTCTGACCAGTAACACCACTGAGCTAACACTTTTTCACCAAATGAAAACCTGAAAGCATGCTCAGGTTTGTTTTTGAATGCAGTGTTCAGATCCTGGTAATTGCCACCACAACTATAAAACTCAGACGGGGAACAGTGTAGTTATAGGTACAGGTAAACCTGATCTGTTCATAAACACATCTCCCATCCCTGATTTCAATCAGCAGTTCATTGGCAGCTGATGCATGCTGGGTAATTAAAGTGTGTTTGTTATATTTATTACTTGTATCTTTGTACAGCATGTTGCTCGTCTGCAGTTCTGCTTTTATACATAAAGGAAATAATCAATTGGCTTTACTGTGTCGTGTCTTTACTGGGAAAGAAT
>NC_060905.1:560000-582500 GCF_014805685.1 Silurus meridionalis | reverse complement strand
CCTGCTTTTTTGACAGTACAGCTGCAGAGGTAATTGTGCAACACCAACCCCCCCCCCCCATAAACTCCTCCCCCTATAAATCCCACCCCTCCCCATAAACGCCTTCCATCCCTCACAAACCCTCCCCATAAACTCCTCCCCTATAAAACCCACCCTCCCCATAAACTCCTTCCATCCCTCACAAACCCTCCCTTTATAAACTCCTCCCCTATAAAACCCACCTCCCCATAAACGCCTTCCATCCTCACAAACCCTCCCCATAAACTCCTCCCCTATAAAACCCACCCTCCCCATAAACTCCTTCCATCCTCACAACCCCCTAAACTCCTCCCCTATAAAACCCACCCCTCCCTCATATATCCCTCCCACCTTTAACTTCTTCCCTCCCCACATCTCCTGACAGCTGCTGCAGATTGGTGATGAAGGTTACAGAGTCCACCTTCAGCTTTGCCATTTGTAACATCAGCACTTTTAAATGCACACATTATTCTACTAGTTTCTCTGAACAACAGAACATCACTCATTCCTCCAAACATGTAAACATCACTCATTCCTCCAAACATCTAAACATCACTCATTCCTCCAAACATCTAAACATCACTATCACTCATTCCTCCAAACATCTAAACATCACTCATTCCTCCAAACATCTAAACATCATTCATTCCTCCAAACATCTAAACATCACTCATTCCTCCAAACATCTAAACATCACTCATTCCTCCAAACATCTAAACATCACTATCACTCATTCCTCCAAACATCTAAACATCACTCATTCCTCCAAACATCTAAACATCACTCATTCCTCTGGCTCCTGTAACCATCATCTGTGTCTCAGGACTTTGACCTAAAAAAGCTAAGTGTTGTGTGAAAATGAAGCTGGAATGTGAAGATGCAGGACGGATAGATGAACAGATGGATGACTGAGTAAATGGATAGATGGACAGATGGATGGACGAATATTTTCTTTTATATTTATATTTATTTCTATAGAAGGAATAACACCGTGTGTCAGCGGAAAATAATAATCGCCATGGTAACGATATGAACAAGAACCTCTGTGTTTTCTTCTATATAGAATACATATTCTACATGCACAATCAGCAGCGTTCCTGAGAAACCGTCATGATGTGTCACAGCGTCCCTCATGACCCCTGACACTGGAGACTCCTTCCATAGATCTCACACAAACATCTCCTTTCTTTAAAATAAACACCACCACATTAATGATAATCAGTTTATGCTCAGAGCAGCATGTGCTATACACACTGTTACTATGGAAACCATACAGTAACTACTGTTGTAGAGAACTGATCACCACCTGAGGCCCGTCTGAGAATGCGCCCCACCCAGGGACCCTCGTTAGTGCCACATTTAGTTTGTACTGATTATTAGAATAATGTGCTCTGTCATGGAGCTGTGTTTACTCATCAGTCAGTGTGTGTGTGTGTGTGTGTGTGTGTGTGTGTGTGTGTGTGTGTGTGTGTGTGTGTGTGTGAAGGAGAGAGACGGGTGTGTAAGGTCACACACAGCCACCGGCGGACTGTTTTACTAAATTTAAAACTGCTGCGGTGGTTTGAAACCGCGGTCCACCATCACCACTGCCTCCGCTGAACTCCACTGTACGCTATTACCTCCCTTTACCACCACATCCATTTATTTCTATTTTCTTATTAATATTATTTATTATCTTTTAAAGAATGAAAAAGGAATCCTTCATTATTTTCACCACAAATGTATCTGATTTGGGAATACATACAGGATCTGGGGTCTAAAGCTATGATGCTAATATAGCTAACAAGTAATGGAAGTGTAAATCTCACAGCTCATCACACTGAATGTTCATACCTGAGGAGCATCTCTACAATGTGTAGCTAGTTTAATGCTAAATTCTGCTGATTAGCGTAATGCTAGTACACTCGCTTACATTAGTCACATAGGTTTCGAATTACATTCTCACTCATTTTCTCTTTTCTGATTTATTAATCCTGGCACTGTATATTTTAAAGTTACCATGACAACCGCTTTCTGTTATGCGCATCTCTAAAATTAGCAATGTTAGCTAGCTAGCTTAGCTAGCAGGAGCAGGTGGTCAAAACACATATGTACTTGGTCCAAAGCTGTGGAGCTTCATGGGTTCTTAGTTATGCCACAATCTGATCTCAGGTGTAACATTTGAAACTTACTGAAGCATTTGTTTTCTCTGCGAATCAGTGAACAGTTTAATTTCACTTTTGAAAACCTTTTCTTTTTTTTGCTGGAATACTGGAAACCTCAGGTTTTTTATTTGCTCACTGTCACAACACCTGCATGAATGTGGAGTCCATGTAAATACAGTAGTTTGGACACTTGTTCTCCTTTTGTGTGTTTTTTTTTTTTGTATTTTTACATTAATATTAAAGAACTATGAAAGAACATGTCTGGAATTCTGTAGTAAACAGAAACACGTTAAAGAACCCAGAATATGTTTTCTATTTAAAATTGTAGCGTTGATTGCTGCTCAGAAACTCCTGGCATTTTCTCATCAGAATCACAAGGTGTCACCTGGAATTGGTTTCAGGTCACATGTGTGTTTTATCAAGAGTTAATTTGTGACATTTCTTAACTTCTTAATGAGCTTTAGAGCATCAGTTGTGTTGTGCAGAGGAACGTTTGAGTACAATATCACTATTAGTGCTGCTACAACTACTGTACAAATCCATATTAAAGCAAGAAACATTTAACATTAAGTAAAGAGAAAAGATCCATCATTACTTAAAGAAATGAAGGTCAGTGAATCTGAAACATCTCAAGAATTTTAAATGTGTTCCCAAGTTCAGTCTCTAAAACCATCAAACTCTATGATAAGGACCATCACAGGAAAAGAAGACCAAGAGCTACCTCTGCTGCAGAGGATAAGTTTATTAGAATTACCAGTTTCAGACACCACCAATTTGCATAAATGCTTCTCAGAGTTCAAGTAGCAGAAATATTTCAACATCTACTGTTCATAGGACACTGTGTGATTCAGGCTTTCACGGTGAAATTGCAGCAACAACAAAAAAAACATTACTTCAGAACAACAAGCAGAAGAGACTTGCTTGGGCCCAGAAACACAAGGAATAGACAGTAGATCCGTGGAAAACTGTTGAGTTCAAATTTGAGATTTTAGTTTTTGTGTGAGTGGAGGTGTGTGATGTTGTGGGTGAAGGTGTGAGAGTGTGTGGGTGGAGGTGTGAGATGGTGTGGGTGAAGGTTTGAGAGTGTGTGGGTGGAGGTGTGAGTATAGGTGTGTGATGGTGTGGGTGAAGGTGTGAGACTGCGTGGGTAAAGGTGTGAGAGGAGGTGTGAGAGTGTGGGTGGAGATGTGAGTGTGTGGGTGGAGGTGGAGTGTGGATTTGTGAGTGTGTGTGTGGGTGAGGTGTGAGTGTGTGTGGTGGAGGTGTGAGTGTGGGTGGAGGTGTGTGAGTGTGTGGATGGAGGTGAGCGTGTGTGGGTGGAGGTGTGAAACTATGTGGGTGGAGGTGTGAGTGGAGGTGAGAGGAGGTGTGAGAGTGTGTGGGTGGAGGTGTGGTGTGTGGGTGGAGGTGGAGGTGGGTGGAGGTGAGAGTGTGTGGGTGGAGTTGTGAAATGGTGTGGGTGAAGGTGTGAGAGTGTGTGGGTGGAGGTGTGTGAGGAGGTGTGAGTGGGTGGAGGTGTGAGTGTGTGGATGGAGGTGTGAGCGTGTGTGGGTGGAGGTGTTGGTGGGTGGAGATGTGAGTGTGTGGGTGGAGGTGTGAGAGGAGGCATAAGAGTGTGTGGGTGGAGGTGTGAGAGGAGGTGGGAGTGGGTGGAGGTGTGAGGTGGATGGAGGTGTGAGTGTGTGGATGGAGGTGAGTGTGGGTGGAGGTGTGAGTGGGTGGAGGTGGAGGTGTGTGGGTGGAGGTGTGAGAGGAGGCGAAGAGTGTGTGGGTGGAGGTGTGAGGAGGTGTGAGAGTGTGGGTGGAGTTGTGAGTGGAGGTGAGAGTGTGTGGGTGGAAGTGTGAGTGGGTGGAGGTGTGAGAGGAGGTGTGACAGTCTATGGGTGGAGGTGTAAGTATGTGTGGGTGGAGGTGAGAGGAGGTGTGAGTTTGTGTGGGTGGAGGTGTGAGGTGTGGGTGGAGGTGAGTGTGTGGGTGGAGGTGTGAGAGGAGGCATAAGAGTGTGTGGGTGGAGGTGTGAGAGGAGGTGGGAGTGGGTGGAGGTGTGAGGTGGATGGAGGTGTGAGTGTGTGGATGGAGGTGAGTGTGGGTGGAGGTGTGAGTGGGTGGAGGTGGAGGTGTGTGGGTGGAGGTGTGAGAGGAGGCGAAGAGTGTGTGGGTGGAGGTGTGAGGAGGTGTGAGAGTGTGGGTGGAGTTGTGAGTGGAGGTGAGAGTGTGTGGGTGGAAGTGTGAGTGGGTGGAGGTGTGAGAGGAGGTGTGACAGTCTATGGGTGGAGGTGTAAGTATGTGTGGGTGGAGGTGTGAGAGGAGGTGTGAGTTTGTGTGGGTGGAGGTGTGAGGTGTGGGTGGAGGTGAGTGTGTGGGTGGAGGTGTGAGAGGAGGTGTAAGAGTGTGTGGGTGGAGGTGTGAGTGGGTGGGGATGGAGGTGTGAGTGTGTGTGGAGGTGTGAGAGGAGGTGTAAGAGTGTGGGTGGAGGTGTGAGTGGGTGGGGTGGAGGTGTGAGGTGTGGGTGAAGGTGTGAGAGTGTGTGGGTGAAGGTGTGAGAGTGTGTTGGTGGAGGTGAGTGTGGGTGGAGGTGTGGGAGGAGGTGGAGTGTGGGTGGAGGTGTGAGGTGTGTGGGAGGAGGTGTGAGTGTGTGGGTGGAGGTGTGAGTGTGTCTGGGAGGAGGTGGAGTGTGTGTGGAGGTGTGAGTGTGTGGGTGGAGGTGTGAGTGTGTGTGGGTGGAGGTGTGAGTGTGTGGGTGGAGGTGTGAGTGTGTGGGTGAGGTGTGAGTGTGTGGGTGGAGGTGTGGAGTGTGGGTGGAGGTGTGTGAGTGTGTGTGGGTGGAGGTGTGTGAGTGTGTGGGTGGAGGTGTGAGGTGTGGGTGGAGTGTGGGTGGAGGTGTGAGTGTGTGGGTGGAGGTGTGAGTGTGTGTGGGTGGAGGTGTGAGTGTGGGTGGAGGTGGAGGAGGTGTGAGGTGGGTGGAGGTGTGAGGTGTGTGGGTGGAGGTGTGTGTGTGGAGGAGGTGGAGGTGTGAGTGTGTGGAGGAGGTGTGAGTGTGTGGGTGGAGGTGTGAGTGTGTGGGTGGAGGTGTGAGGTGTGAGGTGGAGGTGTGAGGTGTGTGTGGGAGGAGGTGTGAGTGTGTGTGGGTGGAGGTGTGAGTGTGTTGGTGGAGGTGTGAGTGTGTGGGTGGAGGTGTGAGAGTGTGTGGGTGGAGGTGTGAGGTGGGTGGAGGTGGAGTGTGGTGGAGGTGAGTGTGGGTGGAGGTGTGAGAGTGTGTGGTGGAGGTGTGAGGTGGAGGTGTGAGGTGTGTGGGTGGAGGTGTGAGTGTGTGGGTGGAGGTGTGAGTGTGTGGTGGAGGTGTGAGTGTGTGGAGGTGTGAGGTGTGTGGGTGGAGGTGTGAGTGTGGGTGGAGGTGTGAGTGTGGGTGGAGGTGTGAGAGTGTGGGTGGAGGTGGAGGTGTGAGGTGGGTGGAGGTGGGAGGAGGTGAGTGTGGGTGGAGGTGTGTGTGGGTGGAGGTGTGAGGTGGGTGGAGGTGAGAGTGTGTGGGTGGAGGTGAGAGTGTGTGGAGGTGTGAGGTGTGTGGTGGAGGTGGAGGTGGAGGTGGAGGTGGGTGGAGGTGTGAGAGTGTGTGGTGGAGGTGTGAGTGTGTGGGTGGAGGTGTGAGGTGTGGGTGGAGGTGTGAGGTGGGTGGAGGTGGGTGGAGGTGGGAGGAGGTGTGAGTGTGTGGTGGAGGTGGAGTGTGGGAGGAGGTGTGGGTGGAGGTGTGAGTGTGGGTGGAGGTGGAGTGTGGGTGGAGGTGTGTGTGTGGGTGGAGGTGAGAGTGTGTGGGTGGAGGTGTGAGTGTGGGTGGAGGTGTGAGAGTGTGTGGAGGAGGTGTGAGTGTGTGGGTGGAGGTGTGAGTGTGTGTGGGAGGAGGTGTGAGTGTGTGGGTGGAAGTATAAGTGTGTGTGGAGGAGGTGGAGTGTGGGTGGAGGTGTGAGTGTGTGGGTGGAGGTGTGAGTGTGTGGGTGGAGGTGTGAGTGTGTGGGAGGAGGTGTGAGTGTGTGGGTGGAGGTGTGAGTGTGTGTGGGAGGAGGTGTGAGGTGTGTGTGGGTGGAAGTATAAGTGTGTGTGGGAGGAGGTGTGAGTGTGTGGGTGGAGGTGTGAGAGTGTGTGGGTGGAGGTGTGAGAGTGTGTGGGTGGAGGTGTGAGTGTGTGGGTGGAGGGAATGCTGTAGGAAGGAGTGATGCGGTGGTATTGCAGTAGAACGTTAGGAGGTGGCCGGGGCAGAGGGTTAACTCGTCTCTAATGCACTGTAATTGTGCTTAGTCATTCTGAAGGTACTTTATTGATCTCCGCTCCAAGATGCAGAAAACAAAACACAAATACCATGAACGATGTGAAGCCGAGTACTAAAATAACCGTCAGCCCACATCAGGGAGAACATCCACACTACTCTCCACACACATCATCATCATCATCATCTTCATCTTCACAGATAGAGTGATGGAAACCCTCACTCTGGTATATATGTGATATATTAATAATCCTTGGGGGACCTTCAGCCCTTAAAAATATTGACGTTATTTGAAATAGATGTTGATGTCTTGAGTAGAAGCAACAGATTTTCTCATCATGCATAAACAACTAGAGCCTCGTACATCACGCACACACACTGCATGGGCAAACGTATTGGGACACTTGATTATTCCAATCATACGTGGTTCTTCTCCAAACTGTACAATGTTAGAGAGACAATTGTTTTAGAGGTTTTTGGATGCAGGAGCATGAAATATTCCCTTCATTTGAACCAGAAGATCCAAACCTGTTCACAGCATGACAATGCGTGTGCACAAAGCCAGCTCCATGGAGATCTGATGTCAATAATTTGGAAGATGTGGAAGATCTCCCGCTACAGAATTCCAACCCTATTGAACACTTTGGATGAATGTGAACACTGACTGCACCCCAGGCCTCCTCATCTTCTTACCTACATCAGTACCTGACTTTACTAACACCCTAACACCCCTGAATGAATCTCCACAAAATGTAGTGGAACATCTTCCCAGAAGAGTGGAGGCTACCTTTATTTTCTCACACAAATCACTGCTTTCATTTCAAAAGTCTTCGTTCAGCAGCACAGTGAATAGAATAGCACTCGATCCAGCAATCACTGTGTTTTATAGGTTCTCTGTGGAGAACGAGCTCATGCACACTCGAGTGGAGATGTGAAAGTGATGAAAGACATGAAATGGAGATGGGATTGTGATATGTGTGAGATGGAGATGCAGGAGCTATTATTCATGTTGAATTCTTATTTATTGACTTTATAAAGTAGTCAGTATGTGTGTTTATGTGTTGATGAAGATAACATGCTGGTGGTGTGAAGGAAAGTTTGACCTAACGTTCTTCTGGAACTGGTAACTATCAGTCTGTAGACTGTAACACACAGAAAACCTGCACCTCCGTTTAACCAGATCCTGCTTCTGTTTTATACAAACTCCACCTCCTTGTGTGTGTGTGTGTGTGTGTGTGTGTGTGTGTGTGTGTGTGTGTGTGTGTTATGTTGAGTATTAGCTCCTCACTGCACTCTTAACCTGACTCTGAATACGGGCCACAGACGAAGTTAATGTCACTTCAGATCATCACGCTCACACACTGACCTCCATTTAGCTGCTGATTCAATAGGAGTTCATACACTGCTGTGTACACAATATTAACCTGTGTATAGACACTGATATTAGAAATCTATCCTCATGATGTTGTTTAATAGGAAATGTGTGACGAACATCAGAGCAAACGAGGACAAAAAACACAATCATCTAAATTCAGCTACAAATCTCTCAGGCAGCTACTGAGAACAATAATTACTGTAGGATAAAAACACCTACGTGCATGCACACACACACACACACACACACACACACACACACACACACACACACACACACACACACACACATACATACACACACACACACACACAGACACACTACACACACACACAACACACACACACAGACACATACACACACACACACACACATACATACATACACA
Organism: Silurus meridionalis; assembly: GCF_014805685.1. Classification (NCBI taxonomy): domain Eukaryota; kingdom Metazoa; phylum Chordata; class Actinopteri; order Siluriformes; family Siluridae; genus Silurus; species Silurus meridionalis. Next base: position 574,317 of record NC_060905.1, on the reverse strand, counting down.
CACACACACACACACACACACACACACAGACACACAGACACATACACACACACACACACACACACATACATACATACACACACACAGACACAGACACACACACACACACACACACACACACACACACACACACACACACATACACACACACACACACACACACACACACACACACACACACACACACACACACACAGAGATACCCAGACACACAGACACACACACACACACACACACACACAACACACACACACACACACACAGACACTACACACACACACACATACACACACACACATACATACATACACACACACACACACATACACACACACACACACACACACACACACACACACACACACACACACACACACACACATACACACACACACACACACACACACACACATACATACAAACACACACAGACACAGACACACACACACACACACACACACACACACACACACACACATATACACACACACACACACACACACACACACACAGACACATACACACACACACACACACACAGACACACATACACACACACACACACACACACACACACACACACACAACACACACACAGACACACACACACATACATACACACACACACACACACACACACACACACACACACACACACACACACACACACACACACACACACACACACACACACACACACACACACACACACACACACAGAGATACCCAGACACACAGACACACACACAAACACATGCATACATACACACACACACACACACACACACGCCACCAAGCGTAATTTACATCAGAATTTGTATCAAATCAGATTTCTGGCTCCACCTCATATGTTGCCGTCATGCCTTCAGAAACAAACAGGACTGGCTTTTGTTCGATTCAAGTCCATGTTGCTTGAATGCTGTTTCTGTATCCAATCAGATTTTAAGTTGGCAGCACTGAGGCCCTCTAGCAGGCGTCTATTAACATCAGCATTTTCACATCCATTGATTGAATGGTCAGAAAAGGTTTTAATGATGGTATTAAGAGATGGATTGGTTAGGGTAGAACATCACTGAAGGCCACAAGGTGAAATACACGACCTGCAGTGCTTAATTACTGAATAAACTACACTACTGAAAATAATAATATACACAAAACTGCTATAATAGTCATCTTCCTCGAACACTCGCTGTTCTGTATATTCACTGGTTATTGGCATGCTTGAGGGACACATCTTCATGGATTAGTGCTCATCAATTAAAACTCAACCCCAGCAAAACAGAACTGCTGGCCATCTCCAGGTGAATTATCTCCAGGTCAAGATCTCCTAATAACACTTCATGACCCTCTGCTCTCCACTGCTCATAACCTCGGGGTAACTATGGACAATAAACTGTACTTCTTCCCACATGTTGCTAATGTGTCTCGTTCTTGTCGAATTTCTTCTCTACAACATCCAAAGGATTCGATCATTTCTGCCACACAGGCTGCCCATGTTCTTGTTCAGACTCTTGTGATTTTGAGACTGGACTACTGCAGCTCTCTGCTGGCAGGTCTTCCCCTGAACGCTATTCATCCACTGCAAATGATCCAAAACGCAGCTGCATGACTTGTGTTCAATCTGCCCAAGTTCTCCCACACCACCCCACTGCTGCTCCTCCACTGGCTTCCAGTAGCTGCACATATCAGATTCAAAAATGGACCAGCACCATCATACCTCAGTGACCTCATCACATCTCGCACTGCACCACGCTGTCTGAGATCCTCCAGCACTGCTCCACTGGTACCACCTTCTCTCAGAATGAGAGGTAAGTACACTTCAAGGCTCTTCTCTGTTCTGGCACCGAGGTGGTGGAATGAACTTCCCCTAGATGTCTGAACAGTGGAGTCCCTGACTATCATCAAGTGATGGTTGAAGACCTTCATCTTCCTGAAATACTTCAACTAGCACTTTCCACGTTTGCTTTGTAAAAAGAGTTGTGTTGTGATTTATATTAAGTGTGTAATCCAGTGTACAGTGTAGATTTATTCATTAATGAGACTCAAAGCACTTTTGTACGTTGCTCTGGACACGGACGTCTGCTACATGCTGTAAATGTACATGTAAATGTAATGCTAGTTTAGGTTTTAGCATGTTTTGAATGAAGCAATCCCATAATTCCCTTCACCAGTTCATCCGTGTACTGACTCCACCTACCAGAAACAATACACTCCGTTTCACTGACTAAAAAGAGCCTCGTGTTTACCTCCACTGCTTACATTAAGGTCACACAGTTACCATACACTCTGTGTGTGTGTGTGTGTGTGTGTGTGTGTGTGTGTGTGTGTGCGCGCGTGCAGCTGACAGATGGTCTGAGGTGTGTAATCTGAGCCCTGGTTTATGTAAAGCAGCACTGTTCATCTCACACACATCAGACACAACCATAAAGTAAAACTATAAATCCTGATTTATACACATGAACTCAGCAGTGTGTTATTATTAAATATGAATATAATACGGATATTTTATTACATCACAGACACAGCAGCAGGTCACACACACAACACACATTAATAATAATGCCTTGTTTACAGGGACTTCATGTACAGCGCTACACCGATACACCGATACTATTTTTCTCTACATACACACAAACACACACACACACACACACACACACACACACACACACACACACACACACACACACACACACACACACACACACACACACACACACTGCCTGTCAAAAAAAAGTAACACAATGCAATACTTGTTTGCATCCCTTTAGCTTTGCTTATGGCAGGAATTCTCCATGGTTTGGTTTCCACAATTTCATGCAATGTCACAACACTCATTTCCACCCAGAGCTTCATGTATTTCTTGCCAAGATCTTGTATTCTCATATACACCACATCTCATGTTTCTCAGTGGGGTTAAGCTCTGGACTCTCTTTCATGTATTGAGCCACATGAATCCTGGCATCGTCATCTTGGAGAATGCTCATGCCTTAATGGAAGAAAAAATCAGTTGATGGAAACACTTGGCCATTCAGTAGATTCAGGTAGTCAGTAGCCCTAAATTTGGGGCACATAATGTTGCTGAACCCAGACCTTTCCATCTGAAGCAACCCCAGATCATAACACAGCCATCCAAAGGCTTGTACTGTATTCTCTGGAGCAGGGTAAATCTGAACTCCTCAGACCACATGACCTTCTCTATTGTTCCAGAGTCCCATCTTTATACTTGCTAAGAAATTGAAGCTTTTTTCCTGATGATACTCACTGATAAGTGATTTTCTTTAGGCTGCACAATTGTTTTTCTCAGTCCTGTGAGTTCTCTTCACACTGAGCCTGTAGAAATGTAATTACCTACGCTATTAAACTGCTGTTTAAATACCATCTGATTTCACCAAAAGTGTAAGCGATCTCTGATCACCATCATTCAAGATCACACTCACACTGTACTAATCTGTAAGTACTGTACTCCTTACACTGTATTCCTCACACTCACACTGTAATCCACTGTACTTATCACTCACTGTACTCCTTACACTGTACTCCTCACACTCACACTGTACTCACACTGTACTCCTCACACTCACACTGTACTCCTCAGACTGTACTCCTCACACTCACACTGTACTCACACTGTATTCCTCACACTCACACTGTACTCCTCACACTCACACTGTACTCACACTGTACTCCTCACACTCACACTGTACTTACACTGTACTCCTCACACTCACACTGTACTCCTCAGACTGTTCTCCTCACACTCACACTGTACTCCTCACACTCACACTGTACTCACACTGTACTCCTCACACTCACACTGTACTCCTCAGACTGTCCTCCTCACACTCACACTGTATTCCTAACACTGTACTCCTCACACTCACACTGTACTCCACTGTACTTATCACACTAATTGTACTCCTCACACTGTACTCCTCACACTCACACTGTACTCCACTGTACTCCTCACACTCACACTGTACTCCTCAGACTGTTCTCCTCACACTCACACTATACGCCTCACACTGTACTCCTCACACTCACACTGTACTCACACTGTACTCCTCACACTCACACTGTACTCCTCAGACTGTTCTCCTCACACTCACACTGTATTACTTACACTGTACTCCTCATACTCACACAGTACTCCACTGTACTCATTGTACTCCTGACACTGTACTCCTCACACTGTACTCCACTGTACTTATCACACTCACTGTACTCCTCACACTGTACTCCTCACACTCACACTGTACTCACACTGTACTCCTCACACTCACACTGTACTACACTGTACTTATCACACTCACTGTACTCCTCACACTGTACTCCTCACACTCACACTGTACTCATATTATACTCCTCACACTCATGCTGTACTCCTCAGACTGTTTTCCTCACACCCACACTGTACTCCTCACTCTACACTCCTTACACTCACACTGTACTCCACTGTACTTATCACACTCACTGTACACCTCACACTTACACTGTACTCACACTGTACTCCTCACACTCACACTGTACTCACACTGTACTCCTCACACTCACACTGTACTCCTCAGACTGTACTCCTCACACTCACACTGTACTCACACTGTACTCCTCACACTCACACTGTACTCCTCACACTCACACTGTACTCACACTGTACTCCTCACACTCACACTGTACTTACACTGTACTCCTCACACTCACACTGTACTCCTCAGACTGTTCTCCTCACACTCACACTGTACTCCTCACACTGTACTCCTCACACTCACACTGTACTCACACTGTACTCCTCACACTCACACTGTACTCCTCACACTGTACTCCTCACACTCACACTGTATTCCTAACACTGTACTCCTCACACTCACACTGTACTCCACTGTACTTATCACACTAATTGTACTCCTCACACTGTACTTCTCACACTCACACTGTACTCCACTGTACTCCTCACACTCACACTGTACTCCTCAGACTGTTCTCCTCACACTCACACTATACTCCTCACACTGTACTCCTCCACACTCACACTGTACTCACACTGTACTCCTCACACTCACACTGTACTCCTCAGACTGTTCTCCTCACACTCACACTGTATTACTTACACTGTACTCCTCATACTCACACAGTACTCCACTGTACTTATCACACTCATTGTACTCCTGACACTGTACTCCTCACACTGTACTCCACTGTACTTATCACACTCACTGTACTCCTCACACTGTACTCACACTGTACTCCTCACACTCACACTGTACTACACTGTACTTATCACACTCACTGTACTCCTCACACTGTACTCCTCACACTCACACTGTACTCACATTATACTCCTCACACTCACGCTGTACTCCTCAGACTGTTTTCCTCACACCCACACTGTACAACTCACTCTACACTCCTTACACTCACACTGTACTCCACTGTACTTATCATACTCACTGTACCTCACACTGTACTCACACTGTACTCCTCACACTCACACTGTACTCCTCACACTCACACTGTACTCACAATGTACCCCTTACACTCATACTTTAATCACACTGTACTTCTCACACTGTACTCACACTGTACTCCTCACACCAACATTGTGCTTACACTTACATTTACCCCCAGGCATGGTACACACACACGTGTGTGTGTGTGTCTGGTCTACTTTATTTCTGGGGCAAAGTCATGTCCTGTCAGTGAGCTGAGCACAGCTTTAGTTTTTTTTTTTTTAGCTTTAGCCCTTCACCTCTCAGGACATGCCCTCTAATGGACAGGGCACTCATATACATACTGTATGAGGACTAAACCGCTGAAGTGTGTGTGTGTGTGTGTGTGTGTGTGTGTGTGTGTGTGTGTGTGTGTGTGTGTGTGTGTGTGTGTGTGTGTGTGCGTGCGTGCGCGTGTGTGGTCTGACCGAGTAAGAGAGCAATAAAGCTCATTCATTATTCAGCAGCAGATAAACATTGATACATGAGGAAGTGAAAGTGAGGACACTGATGATCAGTCATACCACACACACACACACACACACACACACACACACACACACACACACACACACACACACACACACTACGATTCCATCTATTTCTATCTGGGAATCTCGTAACTTCATTAAGTTGTGTTTTAACAGAGAAAGAATTAACTAATAATGTGTGATAAAAAAAAGATAAAAATGATTGTAATATAATAAAAGAATTATAATGAATAGAAATGAGCAGTGTTTATCCACTTTAACAAAACATGAACATTAAACACTTGTGTGTTACCGAACTGTACAATCTGAATTTAACACACACTCATTACTCATCTCAATCCATTCCACCATCATTTCTGAATTATAATTTAAACTTTACAGTATTACACTGTTTACATGCTGCTGCTGCTGTTTTCTGCGCTGCATTGTGTTTGTTTATATTTACTCTCAGTTCTAGTGTTTATAATCCTCTTTACACACTACTGTAAATTCAGAGTGTACTCTCTTGTGTTATGTGTATTGTCTTGTGTTGTCTGTCTGTCTGTACTTTATGTAGCTGTATGTTGTGTGTTGTAGCTCTGTGGTGTTTAGTGTAGCACCAGGGTTCAGGAGGAACCTTGTCTCGTTTTTACTGTGTACTGTGTACAACTGTGTATAGTAGAAATGACAATAAAAGCCGCTTGACTTGTCCAGTCACATGATCTATCAACGTGGGATTAATGATCAGGTTGTGGTTTATTCGTTTTTTGGTTGTATAGATAGCTGTGTGTCATGTGACTGCTAGAAAGGAATTTGATTGGCTGAAGAATCAGACGGTTTTATTTGTGTCCTGTGTTAAAGACAGAAAAATGAAGAAACCTATAATATAGGTGAGTGTCTCCTGTCTCCCCACACAGCCATATGTGAGACACACCAACCCACACACACACACACACTCACACACACACACACACACACACACACACACACACACACACACACACACACACACACACACTCACTCAGAGTTATTTATATCACACTCACGCAGTCTCTCTACATGGGATGTTTGTATCAGTGGCCCATTTTTTCCGGTCAGCATGTGAGGAGCAGCAGCTTGTGATTTCATGTCCTTCATGTAAACGAGTTTCCCTTCCTGTGTTTACTGAGCAGTCTTTACTAAAGTGTGTGTTTGTGTGTGTGTGTGTGTGTGTGTGTGCAGATCAGTGTGTAACTGCTGATGTTTGTGTTTGCAGGCTAAGGACAGTGATGATGATGAAGAAGTCGTTCACATCGACCGAGGGAACTTCATGGATGAGTTCTTCGAGCAGGTAAAGAATAGACAGATAGAGATGTTGCAGGGAGAGATGGAAGGAAGGATGGTAGGCAGGTGGAAGGAAGGGACAGAGGGATGGAGAGATGAATGGAGGGAGGGAGGAACAGAGATATGGAGAGATGGATAGAGGGAGGGTGGAAGGACAGAGGGATGGAGAGATGAATGAGGAGATGGGTGGAGGGAGGGATCGAGGATGGAGATGGATGAAGAGATGGATGAAGGGAGGTGGGAGGGACAGAGGGATGGAGAGATGGATGGAGGGAGGGTGGAAGTGAGAGAAAGAGCGATATAGAGATCGAAAGATGGGGCTGGGAGGGAGGGACAGAGGATGGAAAGATGGAGAGATGGATGGAGGAAGGGTGGGAGGGACAGATTGATGGAAAGATGGAAAGATGGAGAGATGGATGGAGGAAGGGTGGGAGAGGTACAGAGGATGGAGCGATGGATGGAGGGAGTGATGGAGGGAGGTGGGAGGACCGAGGATAGAGGGATGGATGGAGGAGGAAGGGACAGAGGGATGGACAGATAGATGGAGGGAGGGATAGAGGGATGGACAGATAGATGGAGGGAGGGTGGGAGGGAGGGACAGAGGATGGACAGATAGATGGAGGGAGGATAGAGGGATGGACAGATAGATGGAGGAGGGTGGGAGGGAGGGACAGAGGGATGGACAGATAGATGGAGGGAGGGATAGAGGGATGGACAGATAGATGGAGGGAGGGTGGGAGGGAGGGACAGAGGGATGGACAGATAGATGGAGGGAGGGATAAAGGAAGCCGTGCTGCAGTCTGGAAAGAAACACCACAGTGTCCTACTTCTGTTCCCCACAGACACCACAGAGCATTATGGGTAATCTGTTCGATACACTGTGAGCACTGAGTCTGCCCCGGTGCATTGTGGGAGTTTAACTGGGGGAGTGTTTTGGAAATTTATCACTAAAGTTTTAACATCAACACACAGAGGGATGCAGGTGTGTGTGTGTGTGTGTGTGTGTGTGTGTGTGTGTGTGTGTGTGTGTGTGTGTCGGTGTCAATGTGTGGTGTGTTGAATTGTGTAGTGTGTTGAGTTGTGCGGTGTGTTGAGTTGTATAGTGTGTTGAGTTGTGCGGTGTGTTGAGTTGTATAGTGTGTTGAGTTGTACAGTATGTTGAGTTATGCGGTCTGTTGAGTTGTTGTGTAGTGTGTTGAGTTGTTGCGTCTTGTGTTGAGTTGTGTAGTGTGTTGAGTTGTACAGTATGTTGAGTTGTGTAGTGTGTTGAGTTGTGTAGTGTGGTGTGTTGAGTTGTGTAGTGTGGTGTGTTGAGTTGTACAGTATGTTGAGTTGTGGTGTGTTGAGTTGTTGTGTGGTGTGTTGAGTTGTGTAGTGTGTTGAGTTTTACAGTATGTTGAATTCTGTGGTGTGTTGAGTTGTGCAGTGTGTTGAGTTGTTGCGTCGTGTGTTGAGTTGTGTAGTGTGTTGAGTTGTGCAGTGTGTTGAGTTGTTGTGTGGTGTGTGGAGTTGTGTAGTGTGTTGAGTTGTACAGTATGTTGAGTTGTGTGGTGTTTTGAGTTGTGTAGTGTGTTAAGTTGTTGTGTCGTGTTGAGTTGTGTAGTGTTTTATGTTGTTCGGTGTGTTGAGTTGTGCTGTGTGTTGAGTTGTTGTGTGGTGTGTTTAGTTGTGTAGTGTGTTGAGTTGTACAGTATGTTGAGTTGTGTGGTGTTGAGTTGTGTGTTGTGTTGATTTGTGTAGTGTGTTGAGTTGTTGTGTGGTGTTGAGTTGTGTAGTGTGTTGAGTTGTGTTGTGTGTTGAGTTGTGTAGTGTGGTGTGGTGTGTTGTACAGTATGTTGAGTTGTGTGGTGTGTTAAGTTATGTGGTTTGTTGAGTTGTCTATTGTGTTGAGTTGTTGTGTGATTTGTTGAGTTGTATAGTGTGTTGAGTTGTTTGGTGTGTTGAGTTGTGTAGTGTGTTGAGTTGTACAGTATGTTGAGTTGTAGTGTGTTGAGTTGTACAGTATGTTGAGTTGTGTGGTGTTGAGTTGTGTGTTGTGTTGATTTGTGTAGTGTGTTGAGTTGTAGTGTGGTGTGTTGAGTTGTGTAGTGTGTTGAGTTGTGTTGTGTGTTGAGTTGTGTAGTGTGGTGTGGTGTGTTGTACAGTATGTTGAGTTGTGTGGTGTGTTAAGTTATGTGGTTTGTTGAGTTGTCTATTGTGTTGAGTTGTTGTGTGATTTGTTGAGTTGTATAGTGTGTTGAGTTGTTTGGTGTGTTGAGTTGTGTAGTGTGTGAGTTGTACAGTATGTTGAGTTGTGTAGTGTGTTGAGTTGTACAGTATGTTGAGTTGTGTGGTGTGTTGAGTTGTGTGTTGTGTTGATTTGTGTAGTGTGTTGAGTTGTAGTGTGGTGTGTTGAGTTGTGTAGTGTGTTGAGTTGTGTTGTGTTTTGAGTTGTGTAGTGTGGTGTGGTGTGTTGTACAGTATGTTGAGTTGTGTGGTGTGTTAAGTTATGTGGTTTGTTGAGTTGTCTATTGTGTTGAGTTGTTGTGTGGTTTGTTGAGTTGTATAGTGTGTTGAGTTGTTTGGTGTGTTGAGTTGTGTAGTGTGTTGAGTTGTACAGTATGTTGAGTTGTGTAGTGTGTTGAGTTGTACAGTATGTTGAGCTGTGCGGTGTGTTGAGTTGTACAGTATGTTGAGTTGTACAGTATGTTGAGCTGTGCGGCGTGTTGAGTTGTGTAGTGTGTTGTGTTGTACAGTATGTAGAGTTGTGTGGTGTGTTGAGTTGTGCGGTGTGTTGAGTTGTGTAGTGTGTTGAGTTGTGTAGTGTGTTGTGTTGTACAGTATGTTGAGTTGTGTAGTGTGTTGAGTTGTGCGGTGTGTTGAGTTGTGTAGTGTGTTGAGTTGTGCGGTGTGTTGAGTTGTGCGGTGTGTTGAGTTGTCTATTGTGTTGAGTTGTTGTGTGGTTTGTTGAGTTGTATAGTGTGTTGAGTTGTTTGGTGTTGAGTTGTGTAGTGTGTTGAGTTGTACAGTATGTTGAGTTGTGTAGTGTGTTGAGTTGTACAGTATGTTGAGGTGTGCGGTGTGTTGAGTTGTACAGTATGTTGAGTTGTACAGTATGTTGAGTTGTGTGTGTTGAGTTGTGTAGTGTGTTGTGTTGTACAGTATGTAGAGTTGTGTGGTGTGTTGAGTTGTGCGGTGTGTTGAGTTGTGTAGTGTGTTGAGTTGTGTAGTGTGTTGTGTTGTACAGTATGTTGAGTTGTGTAGTGTGTTGAGTTGTGCGGTGTGTTGAGTTGTGTAGTGTGTTGAGTTGTGCGGTGTGTTGAGTTGTGCGGTGTGTTGAGTTGTGCGGTGTGTTGAGTTGTACAGTATGTTGAGTTGTGTGTGTTGAGTTGTGTAGTGTGTTGAGTTGTGCGGTGTGTTGAGTTGTACAGTATGTTGAGTCGTTGTGTGGTGTGTTGAGTTGTGTAGTGTGTTGTTCTCAGTGAACTCTCTTTCCCTGTATGTGTGTGTGCGTCTGTGTGTGTGTGTGTGTGTGTGTGTGCGCGTGTGTGTGTGTGTGTGTGTGTGTGTGTGTGTGTGTGTGTACAGGTGGAGGAGATCCGCGGCTGCATTGAGAAGCTGTCGGAGGACGTGGAGCAGGTGAAGAAACAGCACAGCGCCATACTGGCAGCTCCGAATCCTGATGAGAGTAAGTTCTTCTGCTCATCACGCTGAGATACACCACACACTCTAACGCCTTGGTAGTGAGCGTTTATAAACACGACCCCGAACACAAGGCAGCATGAACACGTCTCTGAGGAGCAATCCTGAACCATCTGCCTGTCTTCTACTGAACTGATTCTCCATTTAATGTGACTGAAATTATTGGCACCCTCATGAACATGCACAGTCAGGTCCATAAATATTTGGAAATCGAAGCAGTTATTGTTGTTCTTGTGTCCTAAAAAAACATTTCCCCACAGAAACTGCAAAAGATTCCACTTCTTTACCTTTACAAGCCATGGGAAGCTTTTGAAGCACACCTCAACTCATGGTCCAAGTGTAGCGTGTAGATCTGTTGAAGCTTTTGTACACTTCATATCTCCTTCAGCTCTTCTCCTCACCAACATCATCAGTAAATACAAGAGGACCAGTTTCACTGGTAGCCGTACATGCCTGGGTCAAAACACCAACTGGTCTGCTTAAGATCATGAGCAGTTCCTTTTCTTCTCCTTCTTCATCTGTAGGATGTTCTTCCAGAACTTTAAAGGTTTTTAGAAAAATGGAATCCTGATCCTGAGACTTTCCTGATGGTGATCTTGTGGTAATGGGTTAGGGTTTAGGGTTAGGGTATTTACTATGACTGAGAACTTGCTTCATGATTCTGTATGTCCAAATATTTATTGAGCTGACTGTGAGGTGGAAACTAAGGGTTTGGAGACTCTGTTCCTCAGCCTCTGTTTACAAGAAAGTTCTTTATTTATCTATGTTTCAACACGATCACTTGCACAGCAATAGAGAGCTTCCAGTGTTCTTCTGGAACATGAACTTGAGCACCTTCTGCAATTCATGCCGGATCTCCTCAACGGTGTCAGAACGGCAAGCTCTGAACTTCATCTTTATCTTCAGGAAGAGAGTGAAATCTGCGGGAGCCAAATCTGGCGAGTAGTGTGGGTGTGGAAGTGAGATCTTGTGAATCGTTCTCTAACGATCATCATGCACGAGTTGCAGACTGTTCGACATTTTTGGGTGGTTGAACGCGTAACGTACGTCAATGCTAATGTCTGGTGTGTTCTAACTTGCTGTCTGTGATGAAATCGCAGACGTGGAAACACACATGGTCAGAACAGCACCAGAAGTCTCCAAACCTTTCCATACCACCTGCTATGAAGTGATGAAGATAAAGGGGCGTGTGAGAGGACGGAAACACGTCCTAAACGGAGTTTCTCCTTCCTCAGTTTTATTGATTCATTTCACTGTGTGTTTGATGGTGTTGTGTAGATCTTCAGTAGATCTTCAGTAGATCTTCAGTGGGCTGGAACTGCACACTTACAGCACTGACTCACTGCATGATTCTGCTTCATTTTATTTTTATACTTTATTTTTTGTTTCCCTATTTTTTCTTCCTCTTTTTTCCTTTTCCTTTTTGCTGCATGCTGCATGAAGGATACAGAGTGAGTGACACCATCATTATAAACACACACACACACACACACACACACACACACACACACACACACACACACACACACAAATTTATGGATCAGGATTTACACAGTTTGGTGTAAACAACAAACATCCTGTAAGAGTTTAATAAAAAGCTTCTACAGTCTCCTCTAATAGTATTGGATCAGTAAAACCAGTTCTGTTATTTTTTTATGAAACTCTGAATACGTTTAGGTTTGAGATCGGAAGATGAGGGATTGGAATTCCAGCTCCATTTCCTGATATTTCTATCTGAATATGTTCAACACCTCGGCTCTGACCCAGGAGAGTTCTGTTAGTCTGATCACTTCAACACTTCAGATCTCTGAAAGATATCTTGGAGTGAGTCCTGGGTTTCTTCTGTGAAGACTGTGTTTTTCTTAAGAAGGAAAAAATGAAGACCAGAGAGTTGTGTATAGGAGAAACGCAAACCATTCAGATACTGAGATAAGAGAGAAGATCCATCAGAACCATTACACACACACACACACACACACACACACACACACACACACACACACTGGAGATATTACACCAATCTGGAACATCCTGAACAGCCACACATGAAACAGATCAGCCAAGTAGCATCAGCAGCAGCTGAAGACAGGAACACTGTGAGAACCAAAAAAAACCCCAAACAATAGTCAGTGACATCACCAACAACCCCCACAGGGCAGCGGTGAAGGGCTGAAAGACAGAAATATGGAGGTGATACCTCGTGAAAGAAACCTCTAATCAGCAGTAAGAATCAGAAGACCAGACAGGAAATAAATTACAGAGATGATCCACAAAATTTTTGGAACCAATTTGAGACTCTACCAAAATGAAGCTAATGATTCAGAACACACGAGCTGCTGGGTGAAGGTAGTGGTATCATAACTTGGACTTGCATGGCTTCTTCTGAAACAGGCGCACTGATCTTTACTGATAATGAAATGCGTCCATTCAAATCAGGGGGAACTTCCTAATGCAGCTGGAGAAGACCCAAAACACACCTCCATCACACCACAGAACTTCATCAGGGGAAAAGTTTTACACTGAGCAATGTCCATCAGCAGACCTTCACCCAACTGAGCAGTGTTTTATCTCATGAAAAGGAGACTGAAGGAAGAACCTCCATAAAACACTTCACATCACAGTTATTACCAGCAAGAGAGAAACACCAATATATATGAAGTTATTACTGAGACCCTTGGTCTAAAAAACAGAAGGTTCTGAAGTGTTAAACACGTCCAGATGGAAACATCAGGGAATTCATCTGAAATTCTGATCCATCATCTTTATCTTTATCTTCCACTTTAAACTCCTCAAGATCTTCAGTATTAAATAAAGTCAAAAGAACAGTTCTAACTGTCCCAATACTTTTGAAGAAGATGTTGGATATTTAGATGTTGGAGTGTCCATGTGGAGATTCATTTAGCTACAAAAGTGTTAGTAAAGTCAGGTACTGATGTAGGTAGATGCCGAGCCCAGAAACATCCTGAACCATCTTGAGATGTACCAGTACCATTTTGACTCCACTTCATGTACAGTTTGGACACTGGACCTCTTTGAGTGTTTAAAGGCTCTGGCATGGAGAAGCTGGTGTTGGATCTGTGATGATCTCAGATATTGAGCTATTTTATGAGTTGCTCAGTAGCTCCTAGTTCCATAACATCAACTGACTGTAGAAGACTGTAGAAAGATCATCAGTCATAATCACACACTCCAGTGCTCATGTTAGTTCTCACTCTCCAGTGTTCTGTAGTGTTTAAAGACTATAATCACACTCTTGATGTCACCCAAATGAGGATGAGGTTCTGCTTTTGAGTCTGGTTCCTCTCAAGGTTTCTTATATCATCTAAGGGAGTTTTTCCTTCACCAGAGTCCCCCAG
>NC_060905.1:507500-555000 GCF_014805685.1 Silurus meridionalis | reverse complement strand
TGCTTTATGACCTTCACAGTGTAACATTACAATGTACAGCACAGCATTTAATTTTTACAATTACAAAGTGTTACTCTGAGTGTAGTGCAGTTATAGAAAGAGATAACTGTATGAATGTTAATATTAATAATCTGCTGTATATATTTGTGTAAAACCTGCGTGTAGTGTGTGTTTTTTAAATCGCTGTACATATTAAACCTTTAGCCAACAGATACACAGAAAGACCCACTTGGGACACCAAGGTGAGAAACTCATCCCTCCTGTGTGTGTGTGTGTGTGTGTGTGTGTGTGTGTGTGTGTGTGTGTGTGTGTGTTGTGTGTGTGTTTGCAGAAAAAGATCATGATCATCATCTGCTGCGTAATCCTGGGTGTGGTCTTGGCATCCAGTATCGGAGGAACTCTGGGCTTTTAGGCTCCCTGAGTGCAGAGGAAGCGGAGCAGATACACCAGACACATATATATCACACCTCCTGGAGATACGGAAGCTCCTGTCTGGTTATAAATCACATCAAACAAAAACACACCAAAAAAAACAAAAAAACAACGAAAACAAAAGCATAACTAGTGGATTAAACCATATATGAGAGGAGGAGGGTGGAATAAATCAATAAGCATTCTATTTACACACACTGTACATGTAAATGTATTGAACAGGAGAAACAGCACATGGGTTTAAACACCTGTACAAATATTACACTCTTCATTTACTTCACTTCTTTTCACTTCTTTTCTCTTTTATTTCTTTCTGCTTTTTATTTGCTTTCTTTTCTTTTTGTTTAAGGGTGTTTATTCCAGGACAGCGCCATCAGCTGGGTTTAGATTGTGCGCTTCCTTTTGAGTTTACATCAGAGGATGAGACTCGATTACAGTCATGGTTTCGTCAGGAGGGACTCCCTCACTCCTTACGTCTGTCCATCCATCCATCCATCCATCCATCCATCCATCCATCCATCCATCCATCCATCCATCCATCCAACCATCCATCACTTTATACAACAGCAGTGTTTCTTTTCAAAGCCTTCAAAAATCTCCAGGTGGGAAAAATAGACAGAAAGGAAAGGTGTGGAATGGAGGAGAGGAGGTGGATGAGTAAACAAGGCACCACTCAAAAACGTGTTCAACTATGCAGCTTTGATACCTGCTTTGAGTTCAGATAGGAATTGAGGTTTTAAATCAAACTGATTTGTAGGGAAAGTTTCGAGGTGAATCAGTGATTATTTAGATTTGGGTGATTTATGCAACACCTCTGCTGCTTTGTTTTTATTTTAACACTTAAATAATGACCAGGTTTTTTTGTGCTTTTTAATAGTTTGTGTTTGACTTGAAAAACCTTGGAGCTTGAAGGTCTCCTTGGAGTCTCATCTATGATTTATGACCAATGATAACTTGATAGTATTTTGTGTTTTGTGCAGTTTCTAGGCTTTATCTTCCTCATACCCAACATGAAGTACTAAATCCTTGCCAAAGAGCGTCTCTGATTGGCCGACGCATTTCCTCATCAGCTTTTTATTCATTTATTTATTTGATGAACACACAATTTAAGGTCCATCTACACAATAATGTTCATTTGGATTTTAATCATATATATATTTTTTAAGAATAACCAAAAGTCCAACTTGTACATGAAGCTCCGCCCCCTGACAGCTCCCATTAGTGAAAAGGCCCCGCCCCATATTTCAGGTCCAGACTGTAAGGGTTTAGGAAAACACTTTAGATGGGACAAGTCGCACTCAAGCTTTGGGACGCAACGATATGGTTCAGGAGGAAACCCCAACAACAACAACAATAATAATAATAATAATAATAATAATAGTAATAATAATAATAATAATAATAATAATAATAGTAATAATAATAATAGTAATAATAATAATAATAGTAATAATAATAATAATAACAGTGTGTATCTGAGTCCCTCCGTGCGAAATGCGCCCCTCGCTCCGCTGCGCTCCGTGGTGTGTACGATATTAGTGTGTGTGTGTGTGTGTGTGTGTGTTACTGTAATATGGTATGTGTTTTTTCTCACTGCAGCATGGTTTAGTCACGTGTGTGTCGAAGTGTCCGATCACGTACACGTCCGGGGTTCAGTATGCGGGTCGTCGTCACTGTTTATTTTTGACTCTTTGTCTAAAAGGCATGCAGTGTGTGTGTGTGTGTGTGTGTGTGTGTGTGTGTGCTCGTGTTTCTGCATGATGATTTAATGATCAAGTGTAACTGCACTTTACAGTCACATCCCATCACAATGCGGGGGGGGGGTGTTCTTTATTACACACACACACACACACCGTAAGGGTATTAAGGAAGTGTATTCAGTTATGTATAGTAAGCGTTGTGTGTGTGTGTGTGTGTGTAAGTGTGTAAGAGTAATAAAACCCAAAGTGTAATGCTAATGATCACTTGCTAAGTTACTTAGTTATGAATGAAGTTCACCAGTTGATGCTGTTACTATTCCACAAAGTTCATTCTCACTTTCTCTACACTCAGACCATAATAATAATAATAATAATAATAATAATAATAATAATAATAATAATAATAATGTAGGCGCTGACCTGGATAAAAAGTTTCTCGCTCTTTATTAATATATTTGTTTATTTAATATTTTTTTCCTTTTCATTTTTTTGAGGTTTACAAAACAAATCAGCATAAAAACTTCATTTTATGATTTTCAGCAACTATTTCAGTTTTGCTTTTTGCTGCTTATTATCATTCTTCTTCTTCTCCTTCTTCTTCTCTTGATTTGCTGATTTGCTTGTGGAAGTGTCAGTGGATTCTCCCCGCTCTGCTTTGGGGACAGTGTTTCTGCACTCCGGTGTTTATGAAGGAGTGCAGAGGATATTTATAATATCACATATATCTCATAATCTGAAAAAAAAATCAAATCCAGTGAAGTTTTTGCAGTGGGTGGGTGGGGGGTGGTGGTGGTGTATGATGATGAAGATGTTGAAGATGATGATGTGTATGAGGGATAGGAGCGAGTGGGGCGTGAGGAGGTTGTGGTGTGAGAGTAATATTGATATGGAATGGAAGTGAACTGAACTGGATCTCTGTGTCTGTAATTATTGTAAATAATTTAAAGAGATTAAAAAAAGACCTGCATGTCTATGTATAAAACAATCTCAGAGATTCCTGTCAAAGTTGACACATTGGGTTTTTTTTCCCGCTCTGGGTTTCCGTCTCTCCGACTGCCTGCAGCTTTTACTTCATAACTGAAAGGAAAAGTTTTAGAGAAAATTGAAACTGAAATATCAGGCAGTTTGTTCGAATTCAATACGCTCCAGAGTTCTCCGAGAGAGAGAGGCTCTGAGAAAAACGTGCTTCCTCAATTTCTCTCACACAGGTGGGAATAAAAGTGCAGTTTGGGGGACAGGGGGCAAAAGGTCACGTTTTTATTAAGATCACAGATTCATGAATTAAATTTAGTGTGATGGTTGAATGAAAATCAACCAATTTTGAGCTGATAATTGAGTCTGCAAAATATCACAATATTTCATTTACAAATCTCAATAGTGAGTAAAATCTATATGCAGGAAGAGAGAAGGAGTCGTCTCTGCTGACTGAGGAAGTTTCTTCTCAAAATCTAAATTGTATTTATGTGTAGAATAAATTACTGCAGCATTCTCAATCAGTAGGAATATTATTATTTTATTATTATTATTATTATTATTATTATTACTATTAGACAGAAATCTGTGCAATACTCAGTAAAGGGCTTTTAACCCATGTATAAAATAACCAAATGTGGAGTAAACGAGTGATCTGAATGAAGACCTTCTCAGAACCTGCCTGCAGCTTTTATTTCTACCCTGAAAGGACGAGACGGAAAACAAAGACCCGGTCGAGAAAAAACACTTTAGATTCAATAAAGGACGATAATTTAATGAGCTGCAACTTTGGCGGGAATCACCACGTTGTGTCCTTTTTTTTCCCTGTGTGTATGTGTGTGGGGATGTGTGTGTGTGTGTGTGTGCGTGTGCGTGTATGTGCGTGTACTGTATTGTATAAAAAAAAAAGAAAAGACAGAAACATGCTATCTTTCCCTCGCTCTCTCTCGCACTCTCGCTCTCTCGCATTCTCTCTCGTACTACTGTTTGCTGTTCTGTTTAGTTAGTGTGATGTGCCAGTATACCCTCTTGACCTTTGACCCCTGTGCCCGCACTCCCCCCATGGATCTTTAAGACGACGACTCTATGCAGATGCTGTCTTTTATAAGTGTGTCAAAAAAAAATTTAAGTTTGAAAAAAAGAGAAAAAGAGAAAACCCCGTCCAACAGACATTATGAAATGAAACAGAAAATGAATAAAGAAAAGCATTGTTCAGTGTAGCGACTGCTGTGTGTGTGATTCTTTAACCTCCATCAAAGAATTTCAATAAAGTTTGATAAAGAATGAAATAGAAAGGAGTAAAGGAGCTACAAGGAGGCACAGAACATTATGAGGCTACAAAACAAAACCACCCTGAAGCAAAACCTCAGAGAAGATCCGCAGAGAAAACGATCAGAAATGTGGACCAGAATAAAAACACAAGGAACAAAATGCTGCAACCTACAACAGACATCATCCTGCTAGCAGAAACCTGAGAAACCACCACCACCAGAGGTTTCACACAGAGCAAAGTCTTTAGAGTCATAGTTACAGATTCAAACTGCATTAGGAGGTGGAATCCACATTTGTAGGGTTGTGAGAGGGGACAGTGAGAGAGGTTATGTTGTGAGTGGAGAAGTTGTGAAGAGGAATTTTGTAAGTGGGCAATGCTGTGTGGAGGGACAGCATTCTCTTTCACAATGTCCCCCCTCTCAATGTCCACTTTCAAGAACAGGACCGAATTAAAATGAATAAAAAAACCCAGGACAGATTCAATGACTGCAGTGTAGAACTGCATCAACAGCTCCTGTGGCAGATGTACTTCCTTAATTGACCTAGAAATACATTCTCTGCTGGGCCTTTTTCAGAATCGAATTATGTTGGATTCCCATTTCAGGTCTTGGGAAATGGTAGTGCCCAGAAACTTGAAGTTCTCCACAGAAGACACAGGGATGTTGGATATTGTGAGGGGGAGTAGTGTTAAAGGGTGTGTTTCCTAAAGTCCACTATCATCTCCACAGTTTTGTGTGTGTTTAGCTCAAGGTTGTTCTGACTGCACCATAGCACCAGCTGCTTCACCTCCTGCTCATATGCAGACTCACTGCCATCTTGGATGAGTCCGATGAGCATGGTGTCATCTGCAAATTTCAGGAGTTTGACAGTTGGGTCACTTGATATGCAGTCATTTGTATAAAGGGAGAATAGCAGTGGGGAAAGGACACATCCCTGAGGAGCACCAGTGCTGACTGTCCGAATACCGGAGGTAACACCTCCCAGTCTCACCTGTTGTTTCCTGCCTGTCAGGAAGCTGGTGATCCATTGACAGACGGCAGGGGGTATAGTGAGGTTTAGGAGTTTGGAGTGCAGAATTCCCGGAATTATTGTATTGAAAGCCGAACTAATGTCAACAAACAGAATCCGGGCATATGTTCCTGGGCAGTCAAGGTGTTGCAAAATGTAGTGTAGCCCCATGTTGACTGCGTCTTCCACCGATCTGTTTGCTCGGTTTGCAAACTGTAGGGGATCCAGCAGCTGTTCTGTCAGCAGCTGTTCTGTCATAGATAAACTATGTTGAGGTGCAGTGATGGAGATCAGAGCAAACTGTAGTCCTGAGTCAGTGTAGCAGACTGTTGATATTAACTACAGTCTAAATCCTCAAAGCTCTTGTTCTTACTCCGGAATTTCATGGAACCACCCAAGGTATAGATGAGAAACATCTCCAGCTGCACAGAGCCGCTTCCATTTGAAGAAGACATCATCCAGAGGCAGACCAGGATGAAGTGGGAAGATCCGAGGAGAGGAGCAGGAACAGTGATCACTGAAACCTCAGGAGCATGTTTAACTCGACTAAGAGAGAGAGAGAGAGAGAGAGAGAGAGAGAGAGAAGAGGATGAGAGAGAGAGAGAGAAAGAGAAAAGAGGGATGAGAGAGCGAGAGAGAGAGAGAGAGAGAGAGAGAGAGAGAAAGAGAGAGAAAATAGGGATGAGAGAGAGAGAAACTTGAACTCAACTTGAACACTGAGACTGTGTCTGAGTCCCGAACACTGATTAAAAGGTTGTTCCATAACTGTGGGGTTTATAAGAGAAACATCTGCCCCCTGCTGGAGTCTTCATTATTTGAGGTACCAACAAATAGCCTGCACCTTTTGATCTAAGTAGGCATGGTGGATCATACTGGTACAGAAGTTCACTCAGATACTGCGGCGTGAGAGCGTTAAGTGCTTTATACGTCAGTAG
This sequence comes from Silurus meridionalis, assembly GCF_014805685.1. NCBI lineage: Eukaryota > Metazoa > Chordata > Actinopteri > Siluriformes > Siluridae > Silurus > Silurus meridionalis. Next base: position 548,681 of record NC_060905.1, on the reverse strand, counting down.
TAGTATTTTATAATCAGTGTGAGATGTAATTGGGAGCAGTGTAGATGATTAAAACAGGGCTGATGTGGTCATATTTTCTAGATCTAGTGAGGACTCTTGCTGCTGCATTCTAAACTAACTGAAGTTTATTTCTGCACTTACTCCAACACCCAGACAGTAAAGCGTTACAGTAGTCTAATCTAGATGTTACAAAAGCATCTACTAGTTTTTCTGCATCCTGTAACGACATCATATTTCTAATTTTAGCAATATTTCTAAGGTGAAAGAAGGAGATCCTGGTGATATTATTCACGTGAGACTCAAAGGAAAGACTCGGGTCAATAATCACACCAAGGTCTTTGACTGCTGTACACACTGAGACAGAAACACCATCCAGAGATGCTACAGAATCAGAAAGTTTACTTCTAGCTGCATGTGGTCCTAGTAAAAGTACTTCTGTCTTATCTGAGTTGAGCAGAAGAAAGTTATCAAGCATCCACTGTCTAATGTCCTTTACACACTTCTCAACATTGTTAAGCTGATCTCTCTCATCTGACTTTGCTGAAATACAGCTGTGTATCATCAGCATAGCAATGGAAGCGAATCCCATGTTTATGTATAATTTCACCCAGAGGCAGCAGATATAAAGAGAAAAGCAGTGGGCCTAAGACAGATCCTTGTGGAACACCAAACTGTACCTCAGAGAGTGTGGAGAACTCACCATTTACATCAACAAACTGATAGCGATCAGTCAAATAAGACCTGAGCCAAGAGAGAGCTGTTCCCTTTATTCCAACAACGTTTTCAAGTCCAGCAAGCAGTATAGTGTGATCAATGGTGTCAAAATGGTGTGATATTGGTATATAGTTTGACAGCTGACAAGGGTCAAAGTCAGGGTTCTTAATTAGAAAAGAGTGCAGGCAGGGTGGAGTGGGTGGAGAAGAGTGATAGCAGGAGTGATTTGTGATAGAAGAGTATCTGTGAGAGTAAAAGGGAAAGTTTATAGGACTGTGGTGAGACCTGAGATGTTGTATGGTTTAGAGACATCTGAAGGATTCGACCATTTCTGTCCACACAGGCTGCCCAGGTGCTTGTCCAGTCTTTTGTCATTTCAAAACTTGACTACTGCAACTCTCTGCTGGCAGGTCTTCCCCTGAACACTATTCGTCCACTGCAAATTATCCAAAACGCAGCTGCACGACTTGTGTTCAATCAGCCCAAGTTCTCCCACACCACCCCACTGCTGCTCCTCCACTGGCTTCCAGTAGCTGCACGTATCAGGTTCAAAACACTGATGCTTGCCTACAAGGCCAAAAATGGACCAGCACCATCTTACCTCAGTGACCTCATCACATCTCACACTGCACCACGCTGTCTGAGATCCTCCAGCACTGCTCCACTGGTACCACCTTCTCTCAGAATGAGAGGTAAGTACACTTCAAGGCTCTTCTCTGTTCTGGCACCGAGGTGGTGGAATGAACTTCCCCTAGATGTCGTACATCAGAGTCCCTGATTATCTTCAAGCGACGACTGAAGACCTTCATCTTCCTGAAATACTTAAATTAGCACTTCCAAGCGTGTAGAATTCAAGAGTTATATTTATATTAAGTTTGTAATCTTGTGTACAGTGTAGATTTATTCATTACTAGAGACTCAAAGCACTTTTGTACGTCGCTCTGGATAAGGGCCTCTGCTAAATGCCGCAAATGTAAATGTAATGTAGAGACAGTGGCATTGAATAAAAGACAGGAAGTGGAGCTGGAGGTAGCAGAGCTGAAGATGTTGAGATGTTCGTTGGGAGTGACGACGATGGACAGGATTAGAAATGAGTTTATTAGAGGGACAGCACATGTAGGACGTTTTGGAGACAAGGTGAGGGAGGTGAGATTGAGATGGTTTGGAAATGTGCAGAGGAGGGACATGGGGTATATCAGTAGGAGAATGCTAAGGGTGGAGACACCGAAGCACTCTGGATTCAAAATCTGTGCTATTTATTATTTTGTAGCCCACCTTACACAACATATGGACATTTTAGCAACCTGTGTGCGTGTATACTATCGCCAAACATTGAAGAAATACTGAAATACCCCAACATTATCCTCAATGATGATCTGCTGGAGAAGCTGCATGACCCCGGCTTGCTTCAAGGACCAGGCCTCGAGATCTTGGCTTCGTCTGCGGCAGACGGACAGAGGAGGGGGCATCAAAAGTGGTGCGCCAAGAAGTGGAAGGATGGAAAGTGATCGGGGGCTAGTGCTATGTGAAAGGCTAACCCCAGCCTGCCTGCCCTACCATCCATCCTGCCGGTACATCAACACAGGATGGTGTAAAAACTCTGTCCTTGTTTCCACCTACTCCTCACCAGTTGTAGAGTTTATTGTTGTGAGATGTAGACTAGGGCATGCACTCCTGCGGAAGGACAGTGGGACCCGATGCAAATAAGTGCGGTGCGATTTGAGGGTTGAATGTGGGTGCACACGGTAAAATACTTGAGTATGCAGGTTGCGGGAGAATAAAATTATTTGCAAGACTCTCACAAAATGGTCAGATATTTAAAACAATTTAATAAATTGCTAAAAAAAAACCTAATGTTTCTACAAAAGCAATAATGGCAACTAAAACAAAACTATTAACAAGCACATGGTCGAGAGCTAACTCTTGCATGGTTCATGTCCGGTAGACTACTAGAGCCACACTGAGACAAAATGTCTGAAGCCCGAGATCAATCACTGATTCACAGATATTACTTCATTAATAAAGAAATGAACATATAAAACAACCCAAGGTTGGATTGTTTTTATAAGATAGTGTTAGTTGCTGTACTACGTTCTGAAAAGTTTCTTGTTCATGTCCATGTTCATCATGAACCTTGCCAGAGTGAGACTGAAAAATCCGTCCTGTGCAGGTTTCTATTGTAGACCTTTTTATTCACCATCATTATTTTACTCGGAATGTCGACTCTTTCTCAGTCAGAATGAGAGGTAAGTACACTTCAAGGCTCTTCTCTGTTCTGGCACCGAGGTGGTGGAATGAACTTCCTCTAGATGTCTGTACAGCAGAGTCCCTGACTATCTTCAAGCGACAACTGAAGACCTACCTCTTCCTGAAATACTTAAATTAGCACTTTCCAAATTTGTAGAATTCAAGAGTTATATTTATATTAAGTGTGTTATCTTGTGTACAGTGTTATTTATTCATTAATGAGACTCAAAGCACTTTTGTACATCGCTCTGGATAAGGGCGTCTGCTAAATGCCGCAAATGTAAATGTTTCTCTTTTATCTTTTCTTTTGGAAGAGTGCTTTATTCCCTGTTTGAAAGCAGTGCGTGCAGACCATTCCCTTCAGAACTACTAACACACACTAGTAACCACATTAAGGTACGTAATTTCTCTGCTATAGCGAGCATCCAGTTCATTCAGTGTGTGAAGTGTGACATGTTTAGTCAGTCTTTCTCCGTCGCTAGCGATAATTTTATCCGTGAAAGTTAGTTTGCTCTTTGCCTGAGATTAGAGGAGCACATCCAGAGTCTAGAGACTGAATAGGAGTAAAACTTTGTACTTGATTGTGTTATAATTACACTGCTGTCTACAGGGTGGATTTATTTTAAGCATCTGGATTTTTTGCCTGAAGTTTTCAACTTTATTATTAAAAAAGTTCATGAAATCATTACTACCTATTTATGACCGCGTTAACCCACGGAAGTCTGCTGGACCAGACAACATTCCTAGCAGAGTGCTCAGGGAATGTGCAGAACATCTAGTGGATGGCTTGCAATGTTACTACATGCCTCAAGACAACGACCATCGTCCCTGTACTAAAGACGTCTACAGTCTCCTGCCTCAATGACTATCGTCCCGTTGCACCTCCACCTATTGCAATGAAGTGCTTCGAGAGGCATGTGTGCTCATCATGAAGCACTTCAAGACCCAGCTACCACCTTCACTGGACCCCATGCAGTTTACGTTTTGTCCAAACCGTTCTACGGACAATGCCATCATCACAACCTTCCATCTGGCCCTCACACACCTGGACAATAAGAACACATGTACGAATGCTGTTTATAGACTCCAGTTCAGCATTCATCACAATAATCCTTCAGCACCTAATTGAGAAGCTGAGCCTACTGGGTCTGAACATCTCCCTCTGCAACTAAATCGTGGACTTCCTGACTGGGAGACCTCAGTCAGTCTGGATTGGGAACAGCATCTCCACCACACTGAGCACTGGGGCCCCTCAGGGCTGTGTGCTCAGCCCACTGCTGTTCACTCAACTCTCGACTGTGTAGCAATGCGCAGCTCGAACCACACCATTAATTTTACCAATGACACGACCGTGGTGGGTCTCATCAGCATGAGTGATGAGTCAGCATACAGAGGGGAGGTGCAATAACTAACAGCTTGGTGTAGAGCGAACAACCTGGCTCTGAACGTTGACAAAACTAAAGAGATGGTTGTTGACTTTAGGAGAGCACAGAGCGGCCATTCTCCACTGATCACCAATGGATCCTCTGTGGAGATCATCAAGAGCACCCAATTCCTTTGTGTTCATCTGCCAAGGAAATTCACCTGGTCACTCAGCACCAGATCCATCACCAAGAAAGATCAGCAGCATCTCTACTTCTGAAGAAGCTGAGGAAAGCATCCGGAGCTGCATCACTGCCTGGTTTGGGAACTGCACCGTCTCGGATCCCAAGACCCTACAGAGGACAGTGAGGACGGCTGAGAAGATAATCTGAGTCTCTCTAACCTCCACACGCTGCATCCGCAAAGCCAACAGTATTGTGAACAACCCCACACCCCCCTCACACATACACACACACCTACAATCAGGAAAGACGTTCTGAAGCATTCGAGAGCATCCAGAACTTGTAACAAGTTCTTCCCTCAAGCTTCAGGATCTGCAACACACAGACCTCAACTAGAATGGAAACTCACACACACACACACACACACACACACACACACACACACACACACACACAGTGTGTTACAGAACTGTCACAAATCTGAACTCAAGCACACTTAATACACACATCCACGTCTTCAGCACACCCATATTACAGTACAGTGGAACCCGGTTATGTCGATGTCCTAGGGGGTCGCCAAAAAGCATCGAGGTAACCGATGATGGAGATAAACGAAAATCAAAATGGCGGCAGTATATTAACATGCTTCAAATTTCTTTATGTACATGATGTGCGTTAATAAATGAGAATGTGCATGCACGTGTTTTTGGAGGGGTTTTTATACAACAGCGTTGCCGTGATTTGTTTGAAGAAGGCATGCTATAAAAATACATACAGTACATGTTTATCTGTCAGGAATCCACCTGCCACGCCCCCTTCGGCCCCCTTCAGCGTGTCAGGTGCTTTCTCGGCCGCTTTCTCTGAAGCTCTCGGCTTCAATCGCGCACATATGGTGCTCGTTTATCATCATCACCAGCTCCTATTTAAACTTCCACACTCTCACCGTCCGTTATTGTTGGTATATGTTGGTTCACGGCGGTCGTTGTTATCGCGCATGCGTATCCCGGTACGTGTCTTCCCACCGGCACTCTCTCAACGGCTGTGCTTTTCTTCCCAAAGCCGCACCGCGCCCCTACTAACACTACGAACACTAGCACTAACAGCAGTTAAAAGAAGCAGAAGAATTGATGAACGTGATGCAGAAGCCTCCAGCCCATCAACTCTAACATGCTCCTGTGTAAAAAAAATGGTGTGGATTGTTCTGGAACTTTGGTACATTTAGTTTTGTGATTGAGTCACTTATTTTGCCCTTATTCCTCCTTTTGGAAAATGCTCTGAATGAGAGTATTTTTCCATTTAGTAAAAAAAAAAAAAAATAAAAAACCCCAAAAAGGATAAAATACAATTTAGTTCTTAAGGAGAAATGGGGGTGGTACCATAGGTATTTTTACATGCAATATAAACAGTTCCACAAGGGGGCACAAAATGTATAGTGCCAGTTTAATTTTAGAGCTGTGATGTGAAATTACACAGAATACAAACATGCGAAAGTGTAAAACCATGCTGAAATCAGTTCTTTAGTCTCTCTCATTTCATTCACAACTACACAACAGAATATGCCTTATTAAGATGTAAATCATATTTAGTCTTCTAGCAGTGTCCATTGGTCGATAAGTTTGAAAACAAGAATGTTTTGATGTTTAAAAGTTGAGTGTGCGTTGCTTAGCCGTAAACTCTGGATTGAACCTAGATATAGATGAGTGCCTACACAGGGGTCAAGATGTTGAAGTTTGAGAGACATTTTACACGGATTTCATCCCATTTGAAAGGCAAATTGTGTAAATCAGGTTTAATCAGCCTTATCATGACTGGAACAAAAAAAGTTTAGTAGCTTATGTTCTGTAAGTTTTAGTATTTATATAGTAAACTTTCCACTGAGTCATTCTCAATTATTAGACCACTGATATTTAAAAGATCTACTGAAATCTGCTAAATCCAATCTATTATAACACTCGTCAGATCTACAGGACCCTCTGAGAATGTTATTGTGTCAATGACTACGTTGACGTCAGGATGCACTCATTATGGCAGACACTCCCTTCGAACTTCAATCACTTACCTTATTTCATAACATGTGCTCTGCCAAATTACCACCATCATGTGTACATTTGTATCAAATCTATGGATCAGTTTTATTGAAAATCCAAGTTATAAATCAGTGTTGGACAGTAATGAAGTAACTGTAACTCGTTACTGTAATGAAGAAGTTTTTTCATGTGTTTGTATTTTACTGAAATGTTTCTATTTGTGGAGATTTTTACATTTCAAACTCAAATCTCTCACTTTTACTACATTTAGTGAAATCAGTCGTTTCTTTTTATTAACGAGGATAAAAACGTAACTGGTGAAACACGCAGCGAGTCACCAATCAGGATCGAGCTCACGCTCTGTTTTACACGTGTTCTGATCGGTGCTCGGTGCATCTACTGATCACCAACATACAGTTCAGCATCAGTTCAACATCAAGCAGAACATTTAGAGAGGAATAAATGATGAAGAAACTACAGACTCGAACTCACCACCACACACGTGACCTCATTTACACGTTTTACTGAAGTAGATGAAAAGGTTTTGTGTTCATGATCATTATAATAGAAATAAATCAGTGTTTGAGTCTTTAATATCATTCTATTAATAGATCAGTGTGCTGAGAGTCACATTCGAGTCTTTACACAGAAACTGAGGTGATTAAGTGAAGAATCTTGTGATAAAAATAATAACAGGAACATTAGAGTTATAATAAATCACTACTTTGGAGACTGAAGTTCATTTGAAGGTGAAAACTTTTGTTCTTTTACTGAAGTGACGTTTAAAGGAACACTTTTACTGAGTCTCTACTTACTCATCTACATGGGTTGTGTATGTCGTCCACCGCATCTTGTGGGGAACTGTTATTGGAGGAGCTGGATCAGGTTCAGACTTCACCCCCTGGTCTTTTGGTTGGTTTAGCAGGGGAAACAGATCAGCCAGATGACACACACTACCAACATTTATTAAAAATAATATTTTAACCCTCGTAACCCAAAAATACCTCCAAGAGCTACAATTCAGTCCTTTTAATACGTGATCTAGATTTCTATACACGTGAGCGTACTTTTTGTCGTTGTTGCATTCACACATAAATGCAGCAAATCATTTGTTTTCAGCTATTTATTTTCATTACTTGAGAGCGTTAAGGTTATAATCCAAACGAGTTTTCTGTTAGGAAATGAATTATCAAAATGTAGTTTTAAAAAAAGTGTATAGTCAGCAGTACATATATATAACGCATGAAAAGAGGGAAACAAAAAAATCGGTTAAACACAAAATGAAAATCTCTTCAATCCTTCCCAAATCAAATCAAAGCACCGAAGTTTGTTGTACAAGTTCAGTTTTTTCCTCTCTTCCTTTCGCACCTGATTTCGGGTTATTGGAACATTTATACACACACAATTTTAACTGTGCTCTTTTAGATGATGGACTTTAACCCCAGAGCTGCCTGGTGATAAAAGATGAAATGCAAAAAGCAATTAAATAAAAAAAAAAAAAAAAAAGATACTAATAAATACAAGGGATAAAAAAGAAGATTGCCCAAGTGATTGCAATGTTCACAAAAATCACCCCTTAAAAGTGTGAGACAAGAGGCACATCCATGTTTTTTTTCTCCAGGGGAAACGACTGTCACAAGGACGGAGGAACGATACAGTGACACTCAGTGGGGAGAGACACACATTACAGCTCCCTGTCTATTGTACAAGAGGGTGATTTGAGACACAGCCCAATCGCGGTAAGAGGCATAAAACCCAGGAGAGAACTGCGATAAGTCACAAGAACAAATGTTCTGTAGGAGTCCAGACATCCGTGACTACAAGTTGGCCGCGTACTGAAAATAAAAAAATAAATGTGTGAAGGAGTATTTACTAAAAACTAGCATTATAGGGGTTAATATAAATAAAAACGCATACTACAGTGATTTTCTTTTTTATAAAAGTGTTCCTGTAAATAATACAGTCAGAAGTACGATACAATACAAGGTAAAACCAAAATGCCAGTACAAGCCTATCAATATACACGTCTTGTTTTTTTTTTTTTTAAGGTTTTTTTTTCTTTCCCAGAAAAAAAAAGCACAACCTATCTTTTTTCTATACACTACCTAATTAGGTGCTGCTTTTTCTTTTCTTTTCTTTTTTTTTTTAAACAAGGGTCATTAAAATTACAACGCGCAACAGAAAGCAAACCGCAATTCCGTCATCTGCAGAATGATGATAATATTTAATAGTAATTAATAATAATAATAAGGTTTTGAAGCTCTTCGTCACACACAAGTTAGAAAAAGAATGAGAACATCAGAAGGGAGAACTGAAAACAAACACCCTTAAGAGTTCTACACAACATGGTGACTGCAGTCAGTTTTCAAATGAGACCTATAATGCGGTCAGATCTAAAACCTACACGTACATCAATCTTACAATGTGTATATTACACGCGTTTGTTTCACCAGGAAGTGGATTGTGAGAGTGAATGTTTTCTGATGGAATACAGAATCGGTGGTGAGCTGTCAAAGGATGAAGCTGCGATTTTAAATGAGGGAAAATGTCATAACTTTATGAATATTTAAATTGGTGTGATATCAATAACAGATCTAAACTATAACCTGAAATCTCTGTTCTCGTGTTGTTTTTAACTAGAAAAGCTTCACAGAAAAACTCTTTACACTCTTGGTTAAGCGTGTGCTGATGGCCTATTATCTGTAGGCTCAAATCAAATATTTCATTTTTTGTAAAAAAACAAACAAAAAAAAAGTATCCCTTTTCCTGCACTCAATTAAACTGTAAAAATGCTTCTCTAATTCAACAACAAAAAAATCTTTTTTTTTTTTTTATAAAAAATGAAATTAAACATTGAACGTACACAGTATGTCCCTTAGACCAAACTTTAAAGCGGTGCCCAAACATATTTGGTGTAAGGTGGATATTGTGTATTTTCCATTTGTTTCACTTCATTCAAATAAAAGCACGTGTAAAACTGGTGATTATGACTGGTGATCAGCACCCGCCTAGTCCTGGGGTAAAGATCTGGAGCGATCGCGTCAGATTACTGAATGTACATCAGGTGAGTTGTACATGGAAAGAGGTGATCTAAAACCTAGCTCAGTGACGTCTGCATGGAAATGGATGGGTTAGTCCTCTACAACCTAAACAACCTGCTCATTCGAAAAATTACCCCCCTCCCACTCCAACATATATACACACACACACACACACACACACACACACACACACACACACACACACACACACAGAGCTACGCATCTAGAAATGACTTTTTCGGCACCTCCAGAAACCTCGTCACTATTCTCCACTAAGAAGTTCCTGCTCCCTAGGTGCGTTTTATTTATATAAAAGGTCCGGTTGGCATGGTCAGAAAATTCGACGTGCCCATGGGGGCACTGCTGTTATGGGACCAGTGGACTTTTTGGTGATGTCGCAGGTTTGACTTGCTGGAGAACCGTTTGTCGCACTGCTGGCATGAAAAGGGTTTTTCCTTGGTGTGTATGCGACGGTGGCACACGAGTTGAGTAGAAACGCGGAAAGCTTTCCCGCAGTCAGAGCACTGGTACCGCTTCGGCTCGGTGTGTATGCGGCGGTGGTTTTTGTATGCCATCAGGTTGGAGAATTCTTTCTGACAGGGGCTGCAGTAGTAGGTGCCAGACTTGTGGCTGTTTTTGTGGTTGAGCAGGGAGCTGGCGTGGCGGTACCCGCGCCCACATTGATCACAAACGTGTGCCTTGCGGCTTGAGTCGTTGCGGCTGCGCTGCGGTGGATTCTGGTGGCAGGCCTGCATCAGGGTCAGGTCGAGCCCAGAACTCCATCCAAGGTCAGAACTGCCACCAGAGGAACCTTCTGGATTCTGATGGTGGGAGTAGTTTGAGGATTTCTGGGCTCGTCCATGATGCATCTGCAGGTGCATTCGAAAGCTGGTCTGACTCGGGAACGTGCGGTGGCACTGCGTGCACGTGAATTCCCGCTCTTTCTGGTGGAGCCGACGATGGTTCTGAAGCTGAGAGAAGACACGGAACGCCTTGCCACATTCTGGGCAGCGGTGCCGCCGTAGCTCCGAGTGGATCCGACGGTGATTTTTCAGAGCGAGCAGGTTAGGGTAGGTCTTGAGGCACACGGCGCAATGATAGATGCCAACGGTGTGTGTGTTTTTGTGGTTCAGCAGAGAGCTGGCGTGGCGGTATGAGCGGCCGCACTGCTCACATCTGTGGAGAAAAGAGAGAACCATAAGTCCACTGCTCTGACTTTAAACCCCTTATTTTATTAGTGACCTAGGTTATTCTGTATGTGAAGAACCTGGCAGTACAGAGCTGACTTATGTATTTACAGGTATATGATCTTTAATCCAGCTGCCAAAAATATTTTTAAAATGTTCAAAAATGAACAGCAGAATTTAGCAGATTTAATTTTTAAGCTAATTTTATAATCAGCACATTGCGTTTTGTTTTAAAGGCGGTCCTTTAACAATCTTACTGAGGTCAATACAAAGAACTTCATTTACAACCAATACACAATCATCATTTATTTTCGTGTTAGTAAAACATGCGTTAGTAAGTATAATGGTGAGACAGACTTGTAGAAATATGATTTATCTGTACACATGAAAACACCACAGGTTTATTGATGTCTAAATCCCATCTCTGGGTCTGCTAGTCACTGAAACGCTGATCTGGACCACCACATTCATTTAAATAATATTCATGTCATGGGAGACACAGATCCTTCTGAAATTGTTTTAGCTCCCACATTTAACGAGCTAGTCACTTGAGAAAAACATAAAAACAGTACAAACATTTAGAAATTATATCAGTAAGAGCACAGCATCAAGAAAACCTTTAACACAAGACAGAAGACATCTAATTATTCAGTATACAGATTGAAAAGCATGGCAGCCTAATGTTCTAGAGTACAATGCTAACTGAAAGTAAAGGGGTGGTGGGGTAACTTATCTGGTCTCCACTAATCATACTGTCCAAACTTCAGAAAAATCCGAATTCCGGCACGCGAATGGTCCCGAGGAAGCCGGATTGGAGATCATATACCTGTAATAGACACGTAGAGACCCGTGTGATCTTTACTAAGTTCACTTCAGAAATCAACGAACAACTAGACGTAAAAACTCACGTGAACCGGCACTCTTCTGCCCCTTCTCTCGAAGTGCTTGAAGTGTCCTTCCTCCTGTACTCGTTGCCTACCTGGTTGTCCCCGCAGCGATGCCTGGCGAGCCCAGAACGCCCCTGGAAGCTCTTCCCGCAGGTGGGGCATCCGAATCGAGCATGTCCTTCCTCGTGGACCCTCTGATGGTTGCGGAGAAATCGGGCCAGTCGGAAAGCTTTCCCGCAGGTGGAGCAGATGTGCCTCTTCTTCTGTGTGTGGATGCGCATGTGATTGCGCAACGCCATGTAGTTGGTGTAAGGCTTGTCACAGTAGGAGCAGCTGAAGTTGCCTGTCTTGTGTGTGTTCTTGTGGTTCAGAAGGCTGCTTGCATGTTTGTATGAGCAGCCACAGAGGTCACAGGAGAAAGGTCGCTCCTCACGTTCTGGAGATCCTAAGTCCCCGGGATCCATGGTTAGACCGGAGCTGTTGAGGGAGGCTGAAGAGGAAGGAAGCTGGGCACTGCAGTTATGCGAAGCAAGGTCAGTGGGGGATCGAAAACATTCAGAGCATCCGTTGCACTCGTAGCTTGGAGGAGGTGGTGCCATTTGAGGGGGCACACTCGGACCAGGAAGGTCTTTGCAAAGTTGGTTGGTAGTGTGGGTTTCAAGCTGCCTCTGGTTCCTGAAACCACGTCCACAGTCTTGGCAAGAATACTTCTTGAGAGCAAAATGCATACGCAAGTGGTTCTTCATAGCCAGACGGTTGGGGTAGGTAGAGTTGCAAACGTTGCAATGGTACTCGCCGATCTTATGCAGGTTCTTGTGATTGGCAAGACTGCCAGCGTGGCGGTAGGTGCGGCCACATTGATCACAGGCAAAAGGGCGCCGCCCACTTCCATCGTCCACTTGCTGGGCCCTTGCCCCAGCGTACGGCTTCTTAAATCCTTGTGGCTGGCCATAATTAGGCATCATCTGAGACTGGTTCTGCATTTTGGGGTCCCCCATTCTCATCTGCTGCATCTGAGAAGGTCCACCCTCATAACGTGATCCGTTGTGTTGATTCATATTTTGGACGCGCTGATCTCGACCTCCTGTTTTGGCTCGGTGCTCCTCGTGGAGACGAAGATGGTTGATCAATTGCTTTTGGATTTTGAAGGCTTTTCCACACTCCTCACACTTGTGCCTGCAACACATAAAAAGAAGATACACACAAAACCAGAAATGGTGAGAGGAGAGCCATGTCTAAACACAATGCATTATATACACAGTAAAAACAATAATAAAAGCAATGCAGCACACAGCATGGATCTCTTACAAATACAGAGATGACTACACAATATCAAATGGGACAGATGTAGTGCATTACATTGTCTGAGTGTGTGTGTGTGTGTGTGTGTGTGTGTGTGTGTGTGTGTGTGTGTCTGTGAGATAAAGAGAAAGAGAGCGAGTGTGTGTTGCCCTCATCTTTTTTAATGGAATGGGTTGAACACATTTCTTTTAGATTCACAACTGAATTCAAATTGGGATTTTGGGGGGGTTTCAGTGATGACTTGGATAATCACGAGTGGGGAACTCAATACATACACAGTCAAAGTATGCAAAGAGAACTACACAGTTAGAGTATAATAGGGCACATGCAATGCTGGCTAACCTCTTTAAGTCAAAATGAGTCCTCTGGTGGTTCTTGAGGGCCAGCAGGTTGTAGTAGCGTTTTTGGCAGACAAGGCACCGGAAGACCCCAGTCTTGTGCGATTTCTTGTGGTTCAGAAGTGAGCATGGATGCCTGTAACCTCTCCCGCACTGGTCGCACCTATGTGGCCGATCTTCCGAGCCAGACATTTGCCGGTGGCCCACAGCGCTGCTGGTCCCAGCACCACCACTCATCCCTTTAGCTCCGTTCAAGTCTTTGCTCAGCACTCCGCCTCTCCCCTTGCCTGGGCACAGGTGAGTGATCAGGTGATGGCGATCTGCAAAGAACATGCCACAGTCAACGCAAATGTGGTTCCTTCCATCCATTTTGCCATTAGCACTAGAGCTGCCGCCCCCCAAGCCCTGTCCAGAGCCACCCGGTTGAGGAGGTCCGTGGACCAACTGGTGATTAAGAAGGTCGTGTTTTTTACTGAAAGTCTGGCCACATATACTACAAACCAGCAGACTGGCTTGACTACCCTCTTGCCGCCTTCTCCACTCTTGTTCACCCACAGGTGAAAGGGAGGAGGAAGGTCCGGCACCTTGGTTCACGCCATGGCTTCGTAAGTGGCTTCGAAGGGCTCGAAGACTTGCATAATGATTTCCACAGACTGTACACTGGTAGACTTCCCCATCATCTTTGTCTTCCATTCTCTTAGACTGGCCTCCCTGACTTCCTCCATACTGGTCTTGTCCACGTCGCTGGCGATTGCCATGTTTGAGGCTGGAGCTGCTTGCTGGCAAAGTAGTACTACTTGAACTGTGGAAGCCCATGTTTCCCATGTAGCCATTGGACATACTGCCTTGTTCAGCACACATGTTCCGGTCTGATTGGCGACTGTTTTGTGGATGGCCAGAGTTGCTCTGAGACAGTGAACCATCAAATCGGTCATGAAACTCCAGTGAATCAAGGCCGCTGCTATGGCCATTGTCTTGAACAAAATGGGCAGCATCACTGAGATTACCAGAAAGTGAGATCGGAGTTGTTGTGCCATTCTCCTGGTCCTGAGAATGCACAAAGCCTTGCTGGGAGTCCAGGCCTGTCATGGGCTCGGAAGAGAGCCAGTCACCTTCTGAGTTCATACCCTGCGAGTTCGGGCGGGATTTGTGACTGCGGAGGTGGCTGTGCAGCGCTGCAAGATGGGGATACTCCTTACAGCATATGGTGCATTGGTACTGGCCTGTTTGATGACAGCGCTTGTGATTAACAAGACTCCCCGCATGCCGATAACATTTTCCACACTCTTGACACTTGAACCTGCGGTCTGCATCGTCAATGGACGAGGACTGCTGCTGGGATCTGGATTGCCCGCTGGGCGAGGACACTGATGCCTGGGAGTTGGACCCCAGGCCATCTGAAATAAGGATAGAGGCTCCCACTTGGGCATGTGGTGGAGGGTGAGATTCATGGGTCAAGTAATGCAGTTTGAGACTTTCCACATCGGAATGTCCGGACCCACAGTATGCACATGTGTAAATGGGATTGTTGACTGGAGGACCTAGCATTTGATCATAACGTTTGTCGGGTAAAGGGGGAAGGGGAAGAGGGTCGCCAAGAGCCGGGGTGTATGGATTGACTGCAGGGGAACGGACAGTGCTGAGGTTGTGTGGCACTATACCTGGGAAGCTACGTGTCAGCCCCAAAGACGATGATGCTGCATTATGCAACAGAATATGCTCCTGAAAGTCACTCTTACTGGGTAAAGAAACCTGGCACAGGTGGCAAAAGCAAGCTGCCATGTCGTTGTTTTGGGAGGCAGGGGGGCGATGTTCAGACGATGCCTCTGGCACAAGGCTCCCCATGGACATCCCAGGAGGCTTGAACTTGGAATGGGTGCGCTCATGGGCCCCAAGCGCTGCCAGGTTGCTGAACTGCTTGTAACAGACTGTACACTTGTAAGTGCCTTCCTGGTGGGACTTCTTGTGGTTTACCAAGCTGCCGTGGTGCCTGTAGGTCCTGTCACACTGGTCACACTTGAATGGTCTGTCCCAAGCATCTTCGGACCCCGGAGACTTCTGCTTGTCGTGGTCCGCCATCATACTGCTGCTGTTCAGGTGGCCCCGGTAACCTGTGTCAGAAAGATCTTGTGCTAAGCCATAATCCCTATCTTCATCAACACCATCCTCATTCTCCTCTTCAGCTTGTGCACTAGGAGACAGAGTATGAATGCGGAGGTGGTTCTTCAGGGCTATTGCATTGGGTAGTGTTCTGGTACACACTGGGCACTGGAATGAACCCAACTCGTGGGACTTTTTGTGCGACGCCAAACTACTGGCATGCTTGAAAATTCGTCCACACTGTTCACATTCAAATCTGCCAATCGCTTCTTGGTGATAGTGGGCTTTCATATGCTCCAGAAGACTAGGTGTACTTGGGCATATCGTGTCGCATTCTTTGCAAGGAAAAACCTTGGCACGATTCATATCATGCATAGCCATGATGAAAAAATTGAAATGAAGGGGAAAATGTCCACATAAAATGATCCTCGAACATAGAAGAAAGGGGGGGCAATGTGTGATGCTCAGCTCTCTGCTTCTGTGGTATCAGCCATTTTACCTGGGAGGCAGATTTTTCGCTCCAGTCAGCCTTTCAATTCCACTCGGATCCCAGCGGTTCAAAGAGCGTCTGGACAGATGTGGAGCGCCAGATGGGGGGGAGGGGGGACTATGAAGACACAAAAAAAAAAAACAAAAAAAAAAAGACATAAAAAAATTCTAAGAATTTTACCCAAATCTCCAAGCAAAAGTCCAAAGACCATTAGATTTTTTAAATTAAGCAGGAAAGCTTAATTAAAAAAATAAAAAAATTCATAATTTTTTGGAAAAGACAAATGTAAATGCAGTGCACTCTAAAATCTAACCACCATGCAGCAGAAATTATGTTATACGTGTGATAAAGTTGTTCTACAGGTTTGGAAATGTAGTTTTGCAGTTATTCATCTGTCTGCCTTGAGAATATCTAATAATCTCTGAACTCAACATAAAAAGTGCAATTCAAATACAATAACATCACTAATTACATCAATTACATAAGCTAACCATAAACAACACCAAAAAGAGAGGTATAGTACAGCTGCTCAACCGAACAGTTTCTAATAATCTTGAGTAAATCAAGGAGGATATTTTGAATGAAAGTGTGTCACTGGTTTACACAGGGATCCAGAGAGTGAACTGCCTGAGCACTTCTTTTATCTCCTGACTAAATTTTAAGACTGTGTCTATTCCAGTGTGCAGATTTAGAGTCTGATAGACATTAGAAAGTACATAGTGACACTTGACACCCACTCCAGTCCAGTCGGCTGCCTGCCAGTGTCTGTTGTACGGTAGGATCAGATTCCACATTCCAAATTTTGGAGGTCTGGGTAGCAATTTGGACCACCATGATGGTATAGGAGTGTCATGGGGGAAAAAAAAGACTATAATTAATTTCACATTCAATTGAGCACAATTCATATTAGTGATCCATCTCAAAAATAGATTTATTGATGTATTAGAATATATTCCATGGATGAACAGGATGGTATGTCTTTCATAAAGTAAAACAAGCTCAGTTTAAATCTGAGTAGTGATGGAATTTAAAAAAATCTTTCAATTCAAAAATTCAACTACTGTAAAAGTACTCATGTGTCAGACTTGAGCTAACAGGGTTCCTGACTTGTTTAAACTTCTGTCAAACTTGTACTTACTGGCTTTCAGAACTCAGAATATAAAAATCGACTGATTGTTGTGTTTTAGAGCTTTAAAGGCAAAATGTGTTAAATATAGATTTTGATGTTTACACAAACCATCTGTGTGTTGCCAAACAGTCCCTGTGTAAACCATTGTATGTCTGACATGATGTGAACATGCTGCATGAGAGCTTTTTTCCCCCTCCATTTCTTTCATTGTTCATTTCCAGGTCTTTGTAGTTGATCTGTCACATGCATAGCAGCTGCTCTCTCCACACCAGAAATGTAAGACTTAACAGTGTTAAGTAAAAAGTCCTGAACTGAAGCATACAATACCACACGAGTGATCACGTACAGTGTATTATGGAAATACTACACATTGTGTGTTCTGTGTGTCTATCTGGATTCTTTTGCTTCACTGAGTGTAAAAAACACGTACACATGAAGAAACAGCAGATGGGTCCAGAGACGCAAAATGATCCCGTTACATTACATCGTCCTCTGTAGTGGGAAATCTGAAGGAAATTGTGTGCACATTTGATTTCTAAGTCACTGGATGTTTTTAATGTATTGAATGCAATTGATTGGGTATTGAATATTCAGTTCCGAGCTACACGGCACATTTCAGGGGACAACCTAAGCTTTAAACATCAGTACATGAACATTGAGATACAGGGTCAGACCCACACTGTGGCTTGCATATGATTGCAGAATCGTCATTGTACCTGAAACAGAGGTCCTTATGTCTGTCCTTTATGCTGCAGTGATCGTATTGTGAAACATCTGTGAAGAGAATATTGTGAAGTGAATATTGCTGCGTGTTTAATGGGTCACCGGCTACGCGTGTAGAGTCACTTCAGGAACTTGTGGACCCCCCCCCCTTTCATGTCTCCACATTTTATCATTTGTTCATGATTAGTTGATCTTTACAATAAAAATATAACAATGTAAGAACATTCCGCTGAATGTTTTATTTCATCCGTTTATCATTTTTTGCAAGTTGTGTTTCAGGCTGCAAGGCACGGTGTGAACAGAAATTCAATATTTCCACATCACAGAACACTGTACAATAATATCTGAATTTAACAAAGCCTGGGGGTGTGTATGTTACAAGTACCCGACATATGCTGTCTAAGATTAAGAATTCCTACAGAAAGCATGCATTAATGAGTGTGTATTAATGAGGCTTTATAACCTCAGATTGCCCTAGTTTAGCTGATGGAAACCCCCTTCTTATTTCCCTTCTGAGCTGCTGTTCATGTAGTGTGACAGGACGAGACACTGACACTCCTGTTCTAGACACCAAACGAACAAACGCCCACGACCGGGCTCTCTCTCTCTCTCTGGGACACTGTCATCTCTCTCTCTCTCTCTCTCTCTCTCCCCCACTGTGCTGGTTCGTACTGTAAGACTCCTAGTTTGGGTTCTGAGAAACCTGGGAACGAGGTGGATTCTGTTATCACAGTTAAACCTAGTTTTTTGTGAATGCTGAAGTAGACCCGCACACACAGACACAATACATACCCGGAGCGACTGAACAGATAGATCATTTGCATGTTGCAGCTCTGTATAATGTTTTCAGTAAACCACCCCATACTTAGAAAGAAAAAAATAAAAAGTTATAAATGAGTTTTGAACATCAATTGAAAACTGTTGTGTTTATAAGAACATTAATGTGATTGTTTTTAACTAACAGACCCGGTTAAAAATGTTAAACATAACTGATGACAAAACCTGAAAGTTGTGAGTGAGTGGCAGGCGGTGTGTGTGTGTGTGTGTGTGTGTGTGCTAAACAGTTTGAAAGCACAGTGAGAACAGTGTTTTTGTGCAGTGATGTTGTGATCCTGAAGCTGTAAGCACTCCGAACCTGCAGGAGAAAGAGCAGCGGTCAGGAGGGTGATGCCAGAAGACTATTGTGTGTGTGTGTGTGTGTGTGTGTGTGTGTGTGTGTGAGGTTGGTATTGTGATGGTAAGTTTAATACACACAGAAAATGTTGACAATAATAATAATACATAAAAGTTTTTGATAATAAAATGGTGTTAATGAGGAGGTAAAGCGCGCGCTGAGGTCTGACCTTGGGTCTGTCACATCCTCACGTTTTACTGAAACTGCACCGTTTCTGCTGGAATAGAACGCGCTCAGGCCCGCAGGCCGCGTCCCAAACCGCGCGCTGTCTCACTCACCCGAGTGTCGATCTATTGCACTACCTGCCGTCTCCATGGTGATTTGCGCGACTAGACTCGCGCAATCTTCACACCCTACATAGTGGTGAAGTGTACGGATTGGGATGGAACCCATCTTGTCTCCCTCCCCCCCATTTTTCTCCCCCTGAGCGACTCGGGCAGCGTCAGAAGGCCGATCTCTGCGCACGGTCGGCCCGCTCAAAAAAAAAAACAAAAAAAAAACAAAACAACATAACACACACATCCCCTCGATAATGTCTGTGCGGGGGGTTTCTTTTAAACCTGAATCATAAATAATCCCGCAGACGCGGTTGATTTTCCCGCGGATTTTCCTTTTTACCCGAGAGAGAAAGAAAAACACACACATTAGTTCTCTCTTCTAATCCCCACTTTTCATTAATAAAATCTGCATTTATAATAAAATCCAGTCACCGGATCGCCATAATAAAGTGTCAAGTGTGTGTATTTGTTTTACATATCAGACCCGCACCGAACCAGCTGGCTTTGTGGGTGTAGCTAGCATAGGGCTAACCTGCTAACTGTAGCTAGCATAGTTAGCACGCTAACACCCCCGCGATGCTGAGGGGAGAAAAAAAAAACAGCGCGGCAGGAAAAAATATCGGGCGTGAAAAAAATAATATTTATTATATAATAACACTGCCGGATCTGTAAAGAAAAGCAGGTCGAGTTTCCTCTCAGCATCAGCGGGAGACTGAGGGGAGGTGAATCCGCCAGCTAACTCCGGCTAAGGGCGCTGAGGAAAGCTAGTTAGCTGTAGCTTTGAATCAACACAAAGCTCGGCGGTGGGAGAGAGAGAGAGGGAGAGAGAGAGCCGTTATCTCACCGACTGAACCCCATTGTTTTAAATAAACAGGACTCACCGGCGGGCGGAGAGCGGAGTGCAGGTGTGCGGCGCTGAGGCGATCACATCTCAGTCCTTCGCCATTTTTCTGCTTTTTTTCCCGCTTCAGTGAAAAGCGCTCGCGCGACGACACCGTCTCTTTTTTTTTTCTTTTTTTCCTTTCCTCCCCCACTGCCCCGCACTTCCTGCAGCCTTGCACTACACCCGGGTCGGTTTCCTTTTTTCCCCACCCGTATCGCGGTGAAGCGTCCCGCCCTTCCGCTCTGTGACGTGTCCTCGTGCCGTCCTGGTATTGTGTCGCTTGATGTGCTCGCGCTCTTCTCGCCCAATCGGAGCGCCGCCTCGGGCTCGTGACGTGGCACGCGCGGGAGGCGGGATTTTTTTTCCATTTTTATACAGAATGCGGGTGGGAAAGAAGAAAAATAACCTGAGGCGGATGTATATGGAGGCGAAGCTGCAGCGGATTCGCGTCACTGTGTAAACACACCACCACTACCACCACCAGCACCAGATCTCCTTCACACACCCACCTGTGCTTTACTTCTCACACTTTCTTACTTTGCTCGTGCGCGATACAAACCTCCATCATGGAGCTCACCGACCTCAAACCCACCACGTTTCTGACTAATCCCCATCTGTATCCATGTTTAATGCTCATAATCAGGTGGAGCTCCACGAGGACGTGTGAACATTGGAGTTCCCGACAGAACAACGCGAATATATCCACTCATTGCCATTTTACTATTTACCAGTATCTTTTATTACTGTATCTCTACAGAAAGTACTGACACCCCTTAACACCATCCATCAATGGGATGGAGCACTGTGCAGCTCCACGTAGCAGATGATCTCTGGAGACGTTATTACAGAATTGTACCAAGTGTGCGGGACACTGTATAACAGGACTGTGGACTGTGTGTGGGTTTCCTCTAGGTTCCTCACCGGTTTCCTCCTACATCAACCTGCAATAATCTATCATCAGGAGTAAACATCATGTCCACAAGTGTGTGGTGCATTTTAAATGTTGTGGATCATCAACAATTCAAATTAGTTCCTGCTTTTATTGACTGGATAGCAGCTACAAACATCCATACACCGTGCTCTCTTTTTTTCCTCTGTAGACAATCACAGACACATCATGTTACTGAGAAACCATAAAGAGATATGAACTCCTCTTTCCTGAATATGTCACAGCTTCACCTCTGAATGTTACAAAGCCCTGACACTGGAGACTCCTTCCATACGTCATACGTAAACATCTAATAGATCAATGACTAAACTGACCACATTAATAATTCTATGTGTTTAATCTGCCACCTGACACCTGATCTAAACCTGATCCACACTGATTCACATCTAATCTACACCTGATCTAAACCTGATCCACACTGATTCACATCTAATCTACACCTGATCTAAACCTGATCCACACTGATTCACATCTAATCTACACCTGATCTAAACCTGATCCACACTGATTCACATCTAATCTACACCTGATCTAAACCTGATCCACACTGATTCACATCTAATCTACACTTGATCTAAACCTGATCCACACTGATTCACATCTAATCCACACCTAATCTAAACCTGATCCACACTGACTGACATCTAATCCACACCTGATCTAAACCTGATCCACACTGATTCACATCTAATCCACACCTGATCTAAACCTGATCCACACTGATTCACATCTAATCTGCACCTGATCTAAACCTGATCCACACTGATTCACATCTAATCTACACCTGATCTAAACCTGATCCACACTGACTGGCATCTAATCCACACCTAATTCACACTTGATCCATGCCTATTACACACCTGATTCATATCTGAACTACACCTACACCTACATTTTCGATTTACATATAATCCACACTTAATTCATACCATATCTATACTTACTTCACACCTGATCCACACATAATCTACACACTTAATCCACACCAGACCAAATCCACAAAAAATTCACACTTGATCTACACCTGATCCACATTTTATCTATACCTAATTTGCACATTTCCATCTGATCCATACTTGATTTACACCTGATCTATACCCAATCTACACCTAATTCACACCTAATCTAATTTAATCCACACCTGATTCACACCTTGTCTATACCCGTTCCACACTTTATCTACAAATAATCCACATCTGACTCACACCAGAATTACACTTACAAACCCGATTCCAAAAAAGTTGGGACACTGTACAAATTGTGAATAAAAACAGAATGAATGATGTGGAAGTTTCAAATTTCAATATTTTATTCAGAATACAACATAGACGACATCTCAAATGTTTAAACTGAGACAAGGCTGTTGGGACAAGGCCGTGTCTCCACTGTGTGGCGTCCTCTCTTCTCTTTATAACAGTCTGTACACGTCTGGGGACTGAGGGGACAAGTTGCTCAAGTTTAGGAATAGGAATGTTGTCCCATTCTTGTCTAATACAGGCTTCTAGTTGCTCAACTGTCTCAGGTCTTCTTTATCACATCTTCCTCTTTATGATGCACCAAATGTTTTCTATGTGTAAAAGATCTGGACTGCAGGTGGCCATTTCAGTACCCGGATCCTTCTACACAGCCATGATGTTGTAATTGATGCAGTTCTGGCATCGTCATATTGATAAATGCAAAGTCTTCCCTGAAAGAGACGACGTCTGGATGGGAGCATATGTTGTGCTAGAACTATACCATTCAGCATTGATGATGCCTTTCCAGATGTGTAAGCTGCCCATGCCACATGCACTCATGCAACCCCATACCATCAGAGATGCAGGCTTTTGAACTAAGCGCTAATAATGACTTGGGTTGTCCTTCTCCTCTTTAGTCCGGATGACATGGCGTCCCATTTTTAAACAGACCACTCGAAAATTTTAACGTAAATGGCGTCAAACAAAATTAACAGTATTTCAAACAGCATGGAAGGAGAGCCTCTTAAATTATAGAAAATCTCTTAGTGCTGCTAGATCAGCATATTTCTCCTCCCTCATAGAAAATAACAAGCATAATCCTAGATTTTTATTCAGCACGGTAGCAAAATTAACAGGGAATAAAAGCACTGCGCTAACATGCACACCATCAATAGGTAGTAATGATTTCATGATCATTTTTAATAATAAAATTGAAAACATCAGGCAAGAAATCCAGACGGTCAATATAAATCCAAACTATTTTACAAGTAACCCTGTAGACAGCAGTGTAATTATAGCAGACAATCAATTACAAAGCTTCACTACTATTCATGAGAGTGACTTAATTTCATTAATCTCCTCATCAAAATCATCAACCTGCATTCTCTATCCCTCGCCTACAAGCTTCTTTAAACAGATAGCTCCAGAGGTAATTAAACCTGTTTTAAAAATAATTAACTCTTCCATTAGCACTGGTTTTGTACCTAAATCCTTCAAACTGGCAGTTATCCACCCCCTTATTAAGAAACCTGATCTTGACCCATGTCAGTTGTCCAACTACAGACCGATATCAAATCTCCCCTTCATATCCAAAATTTTAGAAAAGGTTGTAGCACAGCAGTTCTGCTTACACCTACTTATGAATAACATTTTTGAAATGTATCAGTCAGGATTTCGGCCTCATCATAGCACAGAGACGGCGCTAGTTAAGGTGGTAAATGACCTGTTATTGGCCTCTGATCAGGGTTTTGTCTCCTTACTTGTTTTGCTCGACCTTAGTGCAGCTTTTGACACCATTGATCACACTATACTGCTTGCTAGACTTGAGAACGTTGTTGGAATAAAGGAACAGCTCTCTTGGCTCAGGTCTTATTTGACTGATCGCTATCAGTTTGTGGATGTAAATGGTGAGTTCTCCACACTCTATGAGGTAAAGTTTGGTGTTCCTCAAGGATCTGTCTTAGGCCCACTGCTTTTCTCTTTATATATGCTGCCTCTTGGTGAAATCATTCATAAACATGGGATTCGCTTCCATTGCTATGCTGATGACACACAGCTGTATATTTCAGCAAAGCCAGATGAGCTAGATCAGCTCAACAATGTTGAAGTATGTAAATGAGATTAGACCGTGGATGCTTAATAACTTTCTTCTGCTCAACTCAGATAAGACGGAAATACTTTTACTAGGACCACATGCAGCTAGAAGTAAACTTTCCGATTACGTAGCATCTCTGGATGGTGTTTCTGTTTCAGCATGTACAGCAGTCAAAGACCTTGGTGTGATTATTGACCCGAGTCTTTCCTTTGAGTCTCACGTGAATAATATTACCAGGATCGCCTTCTTTCACCTTAGAAATATTGCTAAAATTAGAAATATGATGTCGTTACAGGATGCAGAAAAACTAGTTCATGCTTTTGTTACTTCTAGATTAGACTACTGTAACGCTTTACTGTCTGGGTGTTGGAGTAAGTGCAGAAATAAGCTTCAGTTAGTCCAGAATGCAGCAGCAAGAGTCCTCACTAGATCTAGGAAATACGACCACATCACCCCTGTTTTAATCATCTACACTGCTCCCAATTACATCTCACACTGATTATAAAATACTACTACTGACGTATAAAGCACTTGACGGTCTCGCACCGCAGTATCTGAGTGAACTTCTGTACCAGTATGATCCTCCACGCCTACTTAGATCAAAAGGTGCTGGCTATCTGTTGGTTCTTCAAATAATGAAGACTACAGCAGGGGGCAGATCTTTTCTCTTATAAAGCCCCACAGTTATGGAACAGCCTTCCAATCAGTGTTCGGGACTCGGACACAGTCTCAGTGTTCAAGTCGAGGTTGAAAACTTATTTATTTAGTCAAGCCTTTGAACAGTAGATTTCTCTTAGGTAAAGGCTCAGATATGGAGGGATCATGGATATAGAGTGTTTGGTGAACTGGTATATTTGTATGCTGTCGTCCCCTCACATTCACACGTTTACTCGGGTTTGTTGACGGTGGTGTGGTGGGTCATCTCTTATCCCAGAGATCCCTCATGTCTGTGTTACCTTCTGGTTCTCCCTTTTAGTTATGCTGCCATAGCGAGTCTTGCCGGAGTCCAAACTGCACAGTGACATTAACTTTCATACACCAATAGGGACACTTAATAATCCATATCCTTCTCTCTCTCTCTCTCTCTCTCTCTCTCTCTCTCGGTCGAGTTAAACATGCTCCTGAGGCTCCAGTGACCACTGTTCCTGCCCCTCTCCCCTCCGTGGATCTTCACACTTCTGTGCAGCTTGGGACGGTATCTCATCAACACCTTGGGTGGTTCCATGTAATTCCGGAGTAGAACGGGTGCTTTGAGGACGGATTGGACTGTAGTTGGTTTTGGCGGTCTGCTGCACTGACTCAGGAGTGCAGTTTGCTTCTGATCATCATCACTGTACCCCGCAACATTGTATATCTGCTTCAAATGGACATTCGGTGCAACCCAGATGAGGATGGGTTCCCTCTTGAGTCCTGAACAGGTTTCTTCCTTATGCCATCTCGGGGAGTTTTTCCTTGCCATAGTTGCTCATCAGGGACAAACATACTTACAAAGAACATATTTACATTTAATCACCACATTATCTGTGTAAAGCTGCTTTGAGACAATGTTCATTGTTAAAAGCGCAATACAAATAAAAATGAATTGAATTGAATTGAATTTTTCCAAAAAGAACTTCAAATTTTGATTCGTCTGCCCAAAGAACAGTTTTCCACTTTGCCACAGTCCATTTTAAATGAGCCCAGAGAAAACTTCTATTTATATTCTATTGTGAATAAAATATAAGTTTATGAGATTTGTAAATTATTGAATTCCTTTTTTATTCACAATTTGTAAAGTGTCCCAACATTTTTGGAATCGGGTTTGTAGTTCACAACCGATGTACAACTAATCCACACCCAATTCACTCTTGAACTATGCCTTATAAACCCCACAGTTATGGAACAACCTTCCAATCAGTGTTCAGGACTCAGACACAGTCTCAGTGTTCAAGTCGAGGCTGAACACCACATATTTATTTAGTGGAGTGTTTAGTCAGGTTTTTCTCTCTCTCTCTCTCTCTCTCTCTCTCTCTCTCTCTCTCTCTCTCTCACCAGTGATCAGTGTTCCTGTCTCTTTCTTCTCTTTAGACCTGCTTGAGTCATTAGTTCCACCTCCGGATGGAGTTATCTTTAGTTGGAGACTCTCTGTGCAACCTAAAGCTCCATGAAGTTACTAAACAACTGAAGAAGTTTGAGGATGGATTATGACTGTAATTAATAATAACAGTCTGCTACAATGTGTTTAGGATCACTGTTTGCATGATCAGTTCTGCATGTAAACATCATTGAAGACTTTATAACCTCAGCACTGATGGAACTGTACTGATGGACATTCAGTGTTGAGGATGAGGGTGAAGTTCTCTTTAGAGTCTGGTTCCTCTCAAGGTTTCTTCCTCATGAAGTATCAGGGAGTTTTTCCTTCACCACAGTCACCACTGGATCATTCATTAGGGAGAAACTTATAAGGAACAAACCTATAGACACTAAACTTCTCCATTCCAACTTTAGAACCTCGTTATCACTGTGGAGCAGCTTTGGGAAAATGTCCACTGTTAAAAACTCTATTACAACTAATACAAACTATTCACAAACGTACATAACTATTAACAACCTTACACAACCTTACACAACTACTAACAACTACACACAACTACTCACAACTTTACACAAACTTACACAACTATTCACAACCTTACACAACTATTCACAACCTTACACAACTATTCACAACCTTACACAACTATTAATAACTATTCATAACTTTACACAAACTTACACAACCATACACAACCCAACACATACATTCACAACCATACACCAAGTTATACAACTAGTCACAACCTTAAAAACCATACACAAGCTTACACAACCATTCACAACCTTACACAAACTTACACAACCTTATACAACTACTAACATTTACACACAACTACTCACAACTTTACACAAACTTACACAACTATTCACAACCTAACACAACTATTCACAACCTTACACAAACTTACACAACCTTACACAACTATTAATAACTATTCATAACTTTACACAAACTTACACAACCATACACAACCCAACACATACATTCACAACCATACACCAAGTTATACAACTAGTCACAACCTTAAAATAACATACACAAGCTTACACAACCATTCACAGCCATACATGACCTTACACAACCACAGATGATCTTACACAACCATACATGACCTTAAACAACCATACACACCTATACACACCCATCCATAACCTTTCACAACCACACACAACCTCACACAAAATACATGACCTTACACGACCATACACAACCTTACACATCCTTACACATCCATTCACATCCATACACTACCTTCCATAACTTGTCACAATCTTAAACAGCCTTCAACAACGTTACGCAACCATAGACAACCTTACACAACCATTCACAAACTTACACAACCATATCCAACCATGCACAACCTTGCGCAACCATATACACCCTTACACAACCATTCCCAAACATACACAACCATACAGGACCTTTCACAACTATACACCATCTTACACACTAATACACAACCTTATACAATCATACACATCCATACACAACCTTACACAACCACACACAACCATATACAGCCTTTTGAAATCTTACACAGCCATACACAACCATACACATCCATACACAACCATTGGTTGGGTGTAGTTTGTTGTATTGTGATTTGTTGTTGTGTGTTGTGATGTGTTGTAATGTGTTGTTCTTAGCTTTACTGTTTTGTATGTGTAAATTTTGTGAAGGACATTTTGTGCAATGGCTTGATACATGTGATTAGAATGTTACATTACAGTTAAATTTGTGTGTGTGTGTGTGTGTGTGTGTAAGTGTAAGTAGATTTTCAATGTTGAAGCTGATGTATATTTTGACAAAATAATTATATGTATTAGATGTATAATCACTAACTCGCCCTGTATCACCACCCCCACCACACACACACACACACACACACACACACACACACACACACACACACACACACACACACATATACACTACATAGATCATGATAGAAATGTGATTGTGATTAGCTGGAGGTTTAGGTGTGAATAGTGGATTATGAAAAACAATCTTCCAGCCAATCACAATCTACTATTTACACCTGAACTCCTTCCAGCCACTCACAATCTACTATTTACACCTGAACTCCTTCCAGCCAATCACAATCCACTATTCACACCTGAACTCCTTCCAGCCAATCACAATACACTATTCACACCTGAACTCCTTCCAGCCAATCACAATCCACTATTTACACCTGAACTCCTTCCAGCCAATCACAATCCACTATTCACACCTGAATTCCTTCCAGCCAATCACAATCTACTATTTACACCTGAACTCCTTCCAGCCAATCACAATCCACTATTCACACCTGAACTCCTTTCAGCCAATCACAATCCACTATTCACACCTGAATTCCTTCCAGCCAATCACAATCCACTATTTACACCTGAACTCCTTCCAGCCAATTACAATCTACTATTTACACCTAAACTCATTCCAGCCAATCACAAGCTACTATTTACACCTGAACTCCTTCCAGCCAATCACAATCCACTATTCACACCTGAACTCCTTCAAGCCAATCACAATCCACTATTCACACCTGAACTCCTTCAAGCCAATCACAATCCAATATTCACCCCTAAACTCCTTCAAGCCAATCACAATCCACTATTCACACCTGAACTCCTTCCAGCCAATCACAATCCACTATTCACACCTGAACTCCTTCAGGCCAATCACAATCCACTATTCACACCTGAACTCCTTCCAGCCAATCACAATCCACTATTCACACCTGAACTCCTTCCAGCCAATCACAATCCACTATTCACACCTGAACTCCTTCCAGCCAATCACAATCCACTATTCACACCTGAACCTTTTCCAGCCAATCACAATCCACTATTCACACCTGAACTCCTTCCAGCCAATCACAATCCACTATTCACACCTGAACTCCTTCCAGCCAATCACAATCCACTATTTACACCTGAACTCCTTCCAGCCAATCGCAAATGTAGAGTACTTACAAAAAATATGTGAAAATATGGACATGGTTTCAGATCAAAATAAGGATATCTTTCTGCTTGGGGATTTTAATATTGATTGGTTTTCAAAAAAGTGCTCATTACATAAAAAGTTGATTACAATGGCTAATGTATGCAATCTCAAACAGGTGGTGACACAACCCACAAGAATTGCTATGGATAATACGTCTAAATCAACATGTATAGATCATATTTTTACTAATGTTCCTGATTTATGTTCACGAGCAGTTTCTGTGGGGGTAGGATGCAGTGATCATAACCTGATAGCAATTTCAATAATGATGAAAATTCCAAAACCTGGTGGAAGGATCACGTATCGTAGATCGTATAAAACTTTAATCCCAGCCTGTTTGTTAATGAGATCAATAATTCAAATTGGTCGGCAGTTCTTCAGGAGGAGGATGTAAATGCTTCTCTTAACATTTTTATGGACACTTTTAGTAAAATAGTTGATAAACATGCACCTCTCCGGAAAAGATCTATAAAAATCAACAGCGCTCCATGGTTAGATGAAGAGCTAATGTCCCTCATGAGGCAAAGGGACAATGTCAAAGATCTGGCCTTTAAATCAAAATGTGATGTAGACAGAGCATATTATCGCAAGTTGAGAAACAAAACTACAAAATTAAATTACATAAAAAGAAAGCATATTATGGACAAAAAATCTCCAATACTATGAATGATAGCAAACAATTGTGGAAAGTATTACAGGAATTGATGTGTAAAAAGCCAAATAATTTGAATATGTATATGGAGACTAATGATGGTGACATTATTAGTAAACCATATGATATTGCCAATCATTTGAATAATTTTTTTACATGCAAAGTAGAACAATTAAGATCTTGTATGACAATGCTAGATATTGAATCTCCTTGTGACAATGTTAGATTTATTATGAGAGGGAAAACTTGCTCCTTGTCATTTTATACTTTTAGTGAGGACAATGTTAAGAAGTTGCTTCTCTCTTTATCTGATGAGAAAACGCCTGGTACTGATCATCTTGATGGCAAAATTTTTAAAATTGTTGCAAATATTTTGTGCAAACCAATATGTCACATATTTAACAGATCAGTGCTCAGCGGAGTGTTTCCTAAGCTATGGAAACAGTCTAAAATTGTACCTTTACTTAAAGAGGATAAGGCAGGGTTTATTCCTTCTAATTGTAGACCAATTCATATTCTTCCTGTATTAAGCAAAATATTTGAAAGGTTACTTTTTAATCAAATGTTAGAGTACTTTACATTAAATGAATTGCTTACTAGTTCACAGCATGCCTATAGACCAGGCCATTCAACTAACACTGCATTAGTGCATATGGTTGATCAGTGGCTTACATATATGGAGGATAAAAGACTTGTTGGTGCAGTACTTTTAGATTTTACAGCTGCATTTGATGTAATTGACCATGATATTCTGTTGTCAAAGCTCAAGTATTATGGGTTCTCACAACTGTCTGTTTCACTGATAAGGAGTTATCTTAATGGCAGAACTCAGCAAGTATTTTTAATGGTAGTTTTCTGACAGTAAATGTATATCATGCGGTATTCCACAGGGCAGCTGTTTGGGTCCACTTTTATTTTCAATTTTGTGAATGATTTGCCCCATGTTGTTAGAAATGCAGAAGTTGTACTGTATGCAGATGATGCAAGTTTATTTTGTGCATCTCCTTCAATCACTAATTTAAGTTTGAACCTTCAAAACCAATTAAATTTGATTATCAACTGGGTTAATTTGAACAAATTAGTTTTAAATATTTTCAAAACTAAATGTATCGTTTTGGTACTAAACATTTGTTAAATAAACCTTGTAACCTAAATTTGACTATTGAAACAACTTCGGTTGAGCAGGTTACTAAAATTAAACTCTTGGGTGTCAAGCTGGATAATCAGCTCTCATGGACTGATCAGATAAATCATATTGTTTCCAGGATGGGCAGAGGCATTGCTTTGTCTAGGAAGTGTGTGCCGTTTTGTCCACCCTCAGTCATGAGAACAGTTGTCCAGTCTCTGGTCTTGTCACACCTGGAGTACTGCTCAGTTATTTGGTCCAGTGCTACACAGGAGCACTTGAAAAAACTTCAACTTGCACAGAATAGAGCTGCCAGGGTAGCTCTTGGCTGTTCGTACAGGACCAGTGTGAATGAGATACACACTACATTAGTATGGCTGAAGGTACAGGATAAGGTAAAGATAAGTCTTCTGTGCTATATGCATAATGCCATCTATAAAAATAATCCCAGATTTTTTGTGGATAAATTGGTGTACAGTGGGTATTGTCACCAACATATTACTCGGCAGGTCAGCTCTGGTGATTTAGTTGTTCCTTTTGCACAGTCAAATTGTATGAGGAGAACTGTACTATTTAGATCCTCGGTAGCTTGGAATCAACTGTCAATGTGTATAAGACAAATAAGTAACAGATATTATTTTTAAAAGATGGTGAAAAAATGTATGATTTGTAATGAAAATTAAGTGTAATGACTCAAATTGAATTGTATTTATTTTTTTAATAACATATTGTAAAAAGTGTGGTGTGATTGTATATAATATGTTTTGATTTTGTAAAATGGACCCCAGGAAGATTAGCGACCACTCGTGGAAGCTAATGGGGTTCCAAATAAACAAACAAACAAACAAACAAATAAATAAATAAATAAATACGTACCATTTAATTTTCTTGTTCTATGTGGAACCATTAGCTGGATTGATGTAAATCTAACTTGTGATCATCAGGTGGTTTAGCATTGCTAGCTTTAGAATCTTTTTAGATTCAGTGAAAGAGAAAATGTGTCAAAATCTCATTCCATTAAAAGCAGAAGTGACTCATCACAAACATTTGTAATGGATACATTTCTACACTTGTACAGGAATCGTAGCAAGAGGATTTTGCTCTACATTGAAAAGATATAACATGAGGATACAATGTCACACTGAAAAGCAGAACCTTCCACAATAAGTGCAGTGGGAATGAAGAGATAATGAACCACAAACATCTTCCTTCAGATAGACAGCAACGCCTCTTAGTAAAACACGTCTTTACTCCCCCTCCTCCTCCTCATCTTCTATTCTTCTCCAGTCAGAGGCACAGCAGCCTTGGATTCGGCTCAGGGCAGACAGATGATTGCAATTCATTGTTGCACAGCTACAACACAGTGATGAAAATGAATTTTAGAGCAGAGAGAAATGATATTGACTTCTGCAGCAGATTTATACAGTAAACGCAGCATCTACCAGTGAAGGAAAAGCACTAGTATCTGCAATTACATTGAAGGAGAATACACTTTCAGTATTGTTGAAATTTCAGATCCTAAATGAGATTTGAACTATTCCATTTTTGATAGCGAACAGTAATGAACACAGAAATGCTCTGCAGGCAAAGGAGAAGTGGAGGAGAGTGGAGGTTCAGGTTGGTACTTTAAATGTTGGTACTATGACGGGTAAAGGGAGAGAGGGAGCTGATATGATGGAGAGGAGAAAGGTAGAGATGTTGTGTGTTCAGGAGACCAAGTGGAAAGGGAGTAAGAGCAGGAACATTGGAGGTGTTTAAACTGTTCTATCATGGTGTGGATGGAAAGAGAAATGGTGTAGGGGGATTCTGAAGGAAGAGTACAGTAAGAGTGTAGTGGAGGTGAAGAGAGTTTCTGATAGGGTGATGATCGTGAAGCTGGAAGTTGAAGGCATGATGATAAATGTCATCAGTGTTCATGCTCCACAGGTGGGTTGTGAGATGGAGGAGAAGGAAAGATTCTGGAGTGAGTTAGATGAAGTGGTAGAAGGTGAACGTAGGAATGAAAGATTGGTGATTGGTGCAGACTTTAATGGGCATGTAGGTGAAGGGAACAGAGGTGACGAGGAGGTGATGGTAGGTGTGGTTTTAAGGAGAGGAATGTGGAAGGGCAGCTGGTGGTAGATTTTGCTAAAAGGATGGAAATGGCAGTGGTGAACACGTATTTTAAGAAGAAGGATGATCATAGGGTGACGTATAAGAGTGTGTATATGTTATATGAGATATATGAGATATGTTCTATGTAGGAGATGCAACCTGAAGAAGATTGGAGACTGTAAGGTGTTGGTGGGGGACAGTGTAGCTAGACAGCATCGGATGGTGGTCTGTAGGATGGTTTTGGAGGTAAAGAAAAAGAGGAGGAGAGAGAGGACTGAAAGAAGTACTTGGTGTAACATCTGGAAATAGAAAGAAAGGAGAACAAGGAGATGCAGCAGCAGGTAAAGAGGGATGTGGTGAAAGCCAAGGAAAAGGCATATGAGGAGCTGTAGGAGAAGTTGGACACTAAGGAAGGAGAAAAGGATTTGTAGCGATTGTCCAGGCAGAGGAACCGAGCTGGGAAGGATGTGCTGCATGTTAGAGCAATAAAGGATGGAGATGGAAATGTGTTGACTAGTGAGGAGAGTGTGTTGAGAAGATGGAGGGAGTATTTTGAGCAGCTGATGAACGAGGAAAATAAGAGAGAGAAGGTTGGATGGTGTGGAGATGGTGAAGCAAGAAGTGGATAGGATTAGTAAGGAGGAAGTAAGTGTCGGTTGGACCAGATGACATACCGGTAGAAGCGTGTAGATGTTTAGGAGAGATGCAGTGGAGTTTTTAACCAGATGTTTCAACAAGATTTAGGAAGGTGAGAAGATGCCTGAGGAATGGAGAAGGAGTGTGCTGGTACTGATCTTTAAGAATAAGGGAGATGTGCAGACCTGCAGTAACTACAGGGGAATAAAGTTGATCAGTCACACCATGAAGTTATGGGAAAGAGTAGTGGAAGCCAGGCTGAGAGAAGAGGTGACCATCTGTGAGCAGCAGTATGGTTTCATGCTGAGGAAGAGCACCACAGACGCATTATTTGCTTTGAGAATGTTGATGGAGAAGTATAGAGAAGGTCAGAAGGAGCTGCATTGTGTGTCTGTGGATTTAGAGAAAGCGTACGACAGGGTGGAGAGAGGAGTTGTGGTATTGTATGAGGAAGTCAGGTGTGTCAGAGAAGTATGTGAGGGTGGTGCAGGACATGTATGAGGACAGTGTGACAGCAGTGAAGTGTGCAGTAGGAACGACAGACTGGTTCAGGGTAGAGGTTGGACTTCATCAAGGATCGGCCCTGAGCCCTTTCCTGTTTGCAGTGGTGATGGACAGGTTGATGGACGAGGTCAGACAGGAGTCTCTGTGGACTATGATGTTTGTGGATGATATTGTGATTTGTGG
Source organism: Silurus meridionalis (assembly GCF_014805685.1). Lineage (NCBI taxonomy): Eukaryota > Metazoa > Chordata > Actinopteri > Siluriformes > Siluridae > Silurus > Silurus meridionalis. The sequence goes on along the minus strand of NC_060905.1, from coordinate 514,339 downwards.
TGAGAGTAGTGAGCAGGTGGAGAAGAGCCTGGAGAGGTGGAGGTACACACTGGAGAGAAGGGGAATGAAAGACAGTAGGAGTAAGACAGAGTACATGTGTGTGAATCAGAGGGAGGGCAGTGGAGGGGTGCGGTTGCAGGGAGAAGAGGTGGAGAAGGTGAAGGAGTTCAGGTACCTGGGGTCAACAGTGCAAAGTAATGGAGAGTGTGTTAGAGAAGTGAAGAAAAGAGTGCAGGCAGGGTGGAGTGGGTGGAGAAGAGTGATAGCAGGAGTGATTTGTGATAGAAGAGTATCTGTGAGAGTGAAATGGAAAGTTTATAGGACTGTGGTGAGACCTGAGATGATGTATGGATTAGAGACAGTGGCATTGAGTAAAAGACAGGAGGTGGAGCTGGAGGTAGCAGAGCTGAAGATGTTGAGATGTTCGCTGGGAGTGACGACGATGGACAGGATTAGAAATGAGTTTATTAGAGGGACAGCACATGTAGGACGTTTTGGAGACAAGGTGAGGGAGGTGAGATTGAGATGGTTTGGACATGTGCAGAGGAGGGACATGGGGTATATCAGTAGGAGAATGCTGAGGATGGAGACACCAGGAAGGAGGAAAAGAGGAAGACCAAGGAGGAGGTTTATGGATGTGGTGAGGGAAGACATGCAGGTAGTTGGTTTGAAAGAGGCAGATGTAGAGGACAGGGGGGGATGGAGACGGATGATGCACTGTGAAGACCCCTAATTGGAGAATCGAAAGATAAAGAAGAATCTTTAAAGAGTTCTGATGGTGAACAGATCTCAGATCTCAAACACTGAAACAATGCACACCAATCAGGCATAACATTATAATATTATAACACTGAGTAATGAAGTGAAGAACACTGATGATCTCTTCACCATGGCACCTGTTAGTGGGTGGGTTTATTTATTAGGCAGGTGTATGTGGTATGTATTCATACCACATAGCAAAAGGGGGACCAACACAATATTGAGCAGGTGCTCATAATGTTATACCTGTTCGGTGTGTACAACATTTAGTCTCCATGTGCTGTTATTCGGTGTGAAAGAGGCAGATGTAGAAGACAGGGGGTATGGAGATGGATGATCTGCTTTGGCGACCCCTAATGAGAGCAGCTGAAAGAAGAAGAAGTCTCCATGTGCTGTTATAATGAGCTCCACTCTTCTGGGAAGATGTTCCACTAGATTTTGTGGAGATATATTTGGCTAAAGGGTGTAAGTAAAGTCAGGTACTGGGGTGCAGTCAGCATTAAACATTTATCCCAAAGGTGTTAAATAGAGTTGGAGCTCTATAGCAGATCTTCCACTCTAACTCTAGATCTTCGTGGAGCTGGATCTCCATGTCATGCTGTAACAAGTTTGGGGCTCCAAGTTCAAGTGAATGGAGATTTTCATGCTCCTGCATCTGAAGACGTCTGATTTCATTGTGTTTTGTGGAAGAACCACATATGGGTGGAAAAGCACGCGTCCGAATACTTTTGGCCACCGGGTGTGCAGTAACCCAGGAGACATGGAGATGATTAAAGTGTGATTAATGGGATCTCCGAGGAGGAACACAGCGCCGGATCATGTGCATGTGATGTTTATGGAGTTTATAAACGTGAGATTTCAATAAACTTCTGCTTTAAGTGTAATAAATCTGCTCTCTGTGCGGAATTGTGTTGGTGTTTAGACTACACACAGCAGAGGAAGAGGTGCGTCATCATCCGCCATTTCCACGACCGCAACTTCCGGTTTCTCTGTCGTAAATACGCGAAGAAACAGCGCGTGCACTCCCAACTTTCGCTTACAGTGGAGACTTTTATAAAAAAAACTACACTTCCCATAAAAACCTCCACTGTGTGGCTGATGGAACACCAACTCTCCTGCCGCAGACTTTCTGATGTTTTCTGATTTTATGAATAAAGTTTTATTCGCTGAGGTATTTATCTAAAGAGTAATCGCCGACCTGCCAAAACACCCGGATGTGAGGGCGGGACCTGATTGGTCCAGTTTATTTAGCTAAAATTAAGTCTACACATATTTTAGTTTCATTGTAAAAATAAATAAATAAATAAAGATGTTATTTTACACACGTTAATTGAAGTCAAAGGTTCATACGCATTTGCTAAGTCCACGCCATTTCCATTCCACTTCCGGTGTGAGTGATGTCGCTTCCGGTGGGAGATGAAGGGAAAATGGCGCCCGCGTATTCATGATAACTGTTAGTCTGGAAATATAAACATCAATAACACTTCTTATCAACTTCTAATAGAATCTTCATGTAAATTAAAATATAATCCCATTAAAATAAATTATACACACACACACACACACACACACACACACACAATCTCTACTAAGGATCCTCAGCTTTAACTTTGAGCCCTTATTATATGTAAAATATCTTTGTAATGTATTTTTATGTTCGAAAAAGTCGAAGGGTCCAAAGATGAGATTTGTTTAATTCCTATTTATTATAATTCTTTGAGGTGGTAAAAGTATGAAAGTTACTTATAAAAGCAGTTTTGACTGAAAGGTGATTATAAACACTTAATAATGTCATTAATACCTCATCTTAAAGCAGGAGGGGATTATAAAGCTTCTAAAATAGCTTTGGATTAAATGGATTATAAATAGCTTCTTTCCTGTGGCTGTTTCTGCCCTGAACAGCTGTTATAGTGTTAACAATCACCACTGCACTGTCACTTTTCTTCTTTTTTAAATCATGCATCCTTCTACCAAAAACTATCATTACACTTCTGTATGTTCATCTATATTTATTCTGTATATATATATATATATATATATATATATATATATATATATATATATATATATTCATAATGACATTCCTTTTGTACAGCTATATCTGTCATACCACTTCATACTGTATCATACTTATATAAAACCCACACTATATATACCCTTATTCAATAATGTACACATTACTACACCTGTATAACCTCATACCCTTCTTTATTACACTGACACTGTAAATAAGATCTCTCTGCACCTCTGGTTAGATGCTAACTGCATTTCATTGGCTCTGTACATGTACCCTGCACAATCACAATAAAGTTGAATCTAATCTAATCTAATCTAATCTAATCTAATCTAAAGGCTTTCCTAATCGTTTTAATGCATCAAAAATCTCCTAAAAAAATAAATACAAATGCGGGTTGATTTAAACTCCTGAAATAAAAAGATCTAAATGATTAGTGTTTTTTCTTGTAGATACATATATTACTGTATATTAATACATTCTTCTTCTTCTTCTTTCAGCTTCTTCCATTAGGGGGCGCCACAGCAGATCATCCGTCTCCATCCCCACCTGTCCTATACATCTGCCTCTTTCACACCAACTACCTGCATGTCTTCTCTCACCACATCCATAAACCTCCTCCTTGATCTTCCTCTTTTCCTCCTTCCTGGTGTCTCCATCCTCAGCATTCTCCTACTGATATACCCCATGTCCCTCCTCTGCACATGTCCAAACCATCTCAATCTCACCTCCCTCACCTTGTCTCTACTGCACACTTCACTGCTGTCACACTGTCCTCATACATGTCCTGCACCACCCTCACATACTTCTCTATCACACCAGACTTCCTCATACAATACCACAACTCCTCTCTCCACCCTGTCCTACACTTTCTCTAAATCCACAAACACACAATGCAATATTAACATTAATACATTACTATGTCGTGTATATGTGTGTGTGTGTGTGTGTGTGTGTGTCTGTGTCTGTGTGTCGTCGTCACACTGCAGCTGTAACAGACACACCAGTGTGAGGCAGTGTGCAAAATCGTGAGGAGCACTACTCTTCAGCAGAAGAAGATGATCAGTGGAGGTGGATTGTGTGTGCGAGGTGTTGTGGGTTATTACGGTACAGTCTTACAGAGGGGGTGTGTGTGAGTGTGTGTGTTGCGTGTGAGTGTGTGTGAAGGCATCACTGTGTTGTTTCCCCTCTATAGGTTTTGTTGTGTTTTTTTTCTCGGAAAGAAGAATGAGAGCATTGCTGAAGGTCCACACGGTGGAGGAGAGAAGATGAACAGCTCGCTCTACATCTCGTTTTTCCAGGGCCAGCTGGAGTCTGCTCTGGAGCAGGTGGTGCAGCTCGCCGTGACCGAGATCACGGACACGGTCGGGGCCAGTCTCAGCTCCATGCTGCTGGAAACCGCGCGGAAGGAGCAGGACAACCAGCGGCTCAGAGCCTCCATCCAGTCCGCGGGACGACCGGAGAGAGAGCGCGGAGAGAGCGCGGAGCCTGAACCCCAGCATGCCGCCCCCAGGCCCCTCTCTGTCCCCGTCTCTGTCCCCGAGTCTCTCCGGCAAGAGCAGAAGAAACGAGCTGTGGGTAAGAAGGTGGTGCTTATCTTTGGGTACTTGTTCAAACCTTAGACACTGTGTGTGTGTGTGTGTGTGTGTGTGTGTGTGTGTGTGTGTGTGTGTGTAGGAGGGTCGTGTTTGTGTTTAATAAAGAACAATAACACAGTGGTTGTTAAAAGCGGAAGCGGGGGAAGGTCACTTAAATATTCTACAGTAATTTACATGCCACGAAGCACCAACAGTGTGTGTGTGTGTGTGTGTGTGTGTGTGTGTGTGTGTGTGTGTGAGAGAGAGAGAGATTCCAGCAAGGTCTTCTGCAAACCTACACACATCAATAGCTAATATAAAAAAAGAAACACACACACACACACACACACACTTAAACTGAGTTTCAGAACCTCTTTGGTGACTCATCCTGCACTAATCATGTCTGCCCAATTAAATACTGTCTGGGTTGTTGATGCCCCACCCACATTTCTCTACAGTAGGAGCTCATTAATAGGGTGTGTGTGTGTGTGTGTGTGTGTGTGTGTGTGTGTGTGTGTGTGTGTCCAGCTTGGGGTTGATCAGTGCTAAGTGTGGCTTCCTCAGATTGATAGGGAAATCCTGTGTACCTCTTCATCAGTAAAATTCACTGATTGAGTCGTTATATCTCCTTTATATTTCCTAAAACATCTGGTCCTGACTGAGGTGAACATTTGTGTGGATTTCTAATTTGTTTCGGAGTCTGGAAGTGAGTCATGTGCAGTAAAAATCTTTCTCCTCATTAGATATGTGAGACAAGAAACAAACACTAAGATGGATTAGAAAGTCAACATCATCCTAAAACCTACAAACCTGTTCTTTACCTGCAAATATAACTGTTTACAATTCTGCTGCAGAGGACGATCAGAGAGGCAGTGGTGCTGTTTCTCACACACACACACACACACACACACACACACACACACACACTTGCACTGAGGTTTTCTAATACGTGTGTTATACACAGATATTTTTCACTTTCAGGGATGAATCTGAGTCAGAGTTCGAGGGTGATGGAGTTGGTGTTAAAAACGAGGCAGGGTCAGTGTTGGGGATGATAAACCGAGTCATTGCCAGAGACAATCCCCCGTTACAGCAGGGGATGATGCTGAGTCACTGTTTGCAGATTATGGCGGGTTGCTGTCAGTGACAATGGTGGCATTCCCTCTGGGACCAGGGTGGGTTTCTCTCTGGGACGAGGGTGGGTTTCTCTCTGGGACCATGGTGGCATTCTCTCTGGGATGAGGGTGGGTTTCTCTCTGGGACGAGGGTGGGTTTCTCTCTGGGACGAGGGTGGGTTTCTCTCTGGGACCATGGTGGCATTCTCTCTGGGATGAGGGTGGGTTTCTCTCTGGGGCCAAGGTGGGTTTCTCTCTGGGATGAGGGTGGGTTTCTCTCTGGGACCAGGGTGGGTTTCTCTCTGGGATGAGGGTGGGTTTCTCTCTGGGACCAGGGTGGGTTTCTCTCTGGGACCATGGTGGCATTCTCTTTGGGATGAGGGTGGGTTTCTCTCTGGGACCATGGTGGGTTTCCCTCTTGGACCATGGTGGCATTCTCTCTGGGATGAGGGTGGGTTTCTTTCGGGGACAATGGAGGGTTATTGTTGTGTACGAGGGCAGGTTGTTCTCGGGGACGATGGTGAGTTAGTGTTGCAGACAGTGGTGGGGTTTTCTCTGGAATGATGGCTGGTTCCTCTTCGGGACAATGGTGGGTTTAAGATGGCAGGTTGTTCTTGGGGTGATGATGGGTTACTGTCAGGGATGATGGTGGGTCAGAATTGTTTGAGTTAAGTGAAAAGTCACAATTCTTGAAATACTCACTTATTTAACTTTTTGTTTTCTGTGCTGTATGATCTGGTGTTTAGATGTACAGTGGTGTGAAAAAGTGTTTGCCCCCTTCCTGATTTCTTATTTTCTTGCATGTTTGTCACACTTTAATGTTTCAGTTCGTCAAACTAAAACTGTTTTTGTGATTAGTAAATTATGGCTCTCACTGTGGTTCTTTAGAAACGGCTTTAGAACCTTTTCCAGACTGATGGATCTCAATTACTTTGTTTCTCATTTGTTTCTAAATTTCTTTGGATCTCTGCATGATGTCTAGCTTTTGAGGATCTTCTGGTCTCCTTCACTTTGTCAGGCAGGTCCTATTTAAGAGATTTCTTGTAATCAGGCCTGGGGGTGTGGTGAGAGAAAATCAACTCAGGTGAGATAAACCACAGTTTTAACAGGGGGGCAAACACTTTTTCACACAGGGCCATGTAGTTTTGGATTTTATTTTCCCTCAATAATAAAAAGCTTCATTAAAAAACTGCATGTTGTTCACTTGTGTTCTCTTTTACTAATATTTAAATTAGTTTGATGATCTGAAACATTAAAGTGTAAAAAAACATGCAAAAAAATAATAAATAATAAATCAGGAAGGGCCAACACTTTTTCACACCACTGTACAGTTGAACACCAAACTGTTTCCTTTGTTTAATTTTTAAAGTGAAT
>NC_060905.1:482500-505000 GCF_014805685.1 Silurus meridionalis | reverse complement strand
TCAGTGTTTGTGTGTGTGTGTGAGGGTAGTACAGTGTTTGTAGGGGTAAGTGTGTGTGTGAAGGTTGTACTGTGTTTCATGGGGTAAGTGTGAGGGTACAGTCGGTTAACTCGCCAACCCTGTTAAGTCGACGTTTTCGAAGTGGAATCGCCAAATTCTCTCTTTGTCTTAGCATTTTCTAATCGGTTATGTCGATTCTTTTATGTCGAACCCTAATATCTCGAGCACAAAAGAGGGCCAAATTTGCCACTTAACGTCGGTTATCTCGAGCCCCATAAACGATCGCCGGCTTTTGAAAATGTTAGTTATCGATGCCACTTCACCATCTCACTACCGTATTTTTACGTATATGAGACGCGTCTTATACAAAGGTTTACGTACCCCTCACCCAGGAAGCGTCTTATACTAGTGGCCGTGAGTTTCAGGCTCAGTGCCGTGCAGCCGCAGAAGAACTCGCGGAAGTGGCGGAAAAATCAAGCCTTACAGATGCTATCTTGGAAGAGCAGGCACAGGAGTTACTGATGGCGGTACTGATGGCGGTACTGATGGCGGTACTGATGGCGGTACTGATGGCGGTACTGATGGCGTGATCACCGATGAAGAAATTGTATCAAGTGTGCAGTCAGCACAGGCAAGCACATCTGCACAAAGCATTTTAGACTTTGTAAAGTAACCATAGTAACCGCGTGTAGGACACTTTTCAGAGCTGTGTTTCAGAGTGAAATCACTCGCGAAGTTAATGTTGACACCGGTTAGCTTTGTGTAAAAACGAACTACACACCGCACGTTTTTAGTGATTTTGTGAGCGATCTGTGTGTTTATAATGTTGGAGAATATAATAAAGGTTTGTATGGAGAATGGACGGTGGTTTGTATTGTATACTGGTGAATCTCTGCTGTTAGTAGGTGCATTTATGCCTTTTGTTGTTAACAAACGTATGTAAATTTTTATAGCATGCCTTCATCAAACAAATCACAGCAACGCTGTAGTGTAAAAAACCCTTCAAAAACACGTGCATGTACATTCTAATTTATTAACGCACATCATGTACATAAAGAAATTTCAAGCACATTAATATATAATATATTTATCTCGATCATTGGTTATCTCGACGCTTTTTGGCCCCTAGGCCCTGACAACCGGGTTCCACTGTAGTACAGTGTTTGTAGTAAGTGTGCATTTCAGAGAACCTAAAACACTACTGTGGATTCTAGAAACTCGCCACCTAAATGCTGACTGAAGAACTACACACTCTGTTTCTTGAACTGATACAGAAGCACACACACACACACACACACACACACACACACACATGCATGCACACAAACGTTTACACTTTTTAAAGAATAAATATATTTTTTTAAATTTTAATATAAATTGAGGGGTAAATTGCTTCCGTCGTGTGCGTGAGTGTGCGAGCGTACGAGTGCACGTGTGTGCATGAGTGAGTGTGCGAGCGTGCGTATAATTGTGTGTGTGTGTGTGAGAACGTGTGTGTGTGTGCATGCAGTCCAGGGCTGAACAGAATTTGTATGGGCTCTCAAATACGACATTCTCTTAAACGTTTTTAGAAGTGTCTCCTGAGGGCTTCCTGGTTCAGAATAAAAAGGGGTGTGTGTGTGTGTGTGTGTGTGTGTGTGTGTGTGTGTGTGTGTGTGTGTGTGTGTGTGTGTTTATCAGACTCTGCCCCTCAGGCCGTGCTCAGTGTGTCTCAGGACTGGGTTCCAGTTCTGGATCAGGTGTTCGGTCAAAAATGGTGTGCTGACATTTGGCCCGTTAAAGAACCTGGAGAAGTCAAAGCGGAGCGATCGCGCCTCCCTTCCGAGGAAGCGTTTCAGGAAAACTCTGCACCCCACAGCAATGTTGACAGCCAGTCAGATCGTCCACAGTGGCTGCAGAATTCTGAGTCCCTGACTGTGACCTTTGACCCTCAGAAGACCTCAGAGACGAGCTTGACAGGTGAGACGTCACAGACCGCAGACATAGAGAAAAGTCTTAGGGGTCCAAGAACTGTTGCACAGGGTTGCATCTGCTGCTGCGGATTTTTCTGTTGAACTCTTTTTATAATGAGTTAATAGTTAATTGCTTGTTAAATGTTCATTAATTATGGTTACATAAAACTGAGGGGTATTTTAATGTAGTAGTTGCTGTTGTGCGTCTGGATCATGTGACCCCTTATTGTATGTGTGTTGTTCTGTAGGAGATGATGTTCAGTTAAAATCCCCCTCGATGCTCCATCGGCTCCTCACGCTCCCGTCTCAGCTGTTAGACGGTGACGACGAGTCGATGGAGTCGGAGGACAGTCTTCTGAACGCCATCGCCTCACTGCAAAGCGCTCAGACCCCTCATCACGACATCGCCAGAGCAGATGACCACGACCCTGAGGACCAGGAAGAAGATGAGGATGAAGGCCAGGAAGAAGAAGCTAAGCCGAAGTCCTGCAGGAGCGGGAAGAAGAACCACACGTGTAAAACCTGCGGCAGGAAGTTCAGCCGAGCTCACCTACTCAAAACACACCGGCTCACACACAAGGAAGCTCGCTCGCCGTTCTCCAAACTCCACGCCCACGCATGCACAAACTCTGGAAAGAACACATGAGTTGGAACACGACGTGACGCATCAACGTAGAGATGTCCTGAGCTGATATACACAGTCATATCTCGAACACCTTAAACATTTTCCTTCAACATCACTCCTGATAGAAAGCTGTGGCACACGAAACGGGGAGGTGCTGAGGAACCCTGCTTTCACATGAGTGTGAAGGTCTATCAGACGCAACATGAGGAGTTTAACATTCTCATCATGATTTAACAGTTCAGTATATTACAGAAGAACCAGATAGAGTTCCCGTCTCCAGTTGTGTTTTCACTTATATCTGCAAGTGGACTTTATTTAAATCCTCCAGGTAACGTGTGGTTTGGAACACGGCCCAGGAGGTGAAACCATTCAAACTGGACCCACGTCACACCTCCCCTGATAACCAACTGTACGCTCAGGATCTCATTACTAAACAAGCCTAAGCCCTGCCCACTTTCACACAAACAGGACCTTAGATTGACTTTTCATTTGGCCAATCACAGAGCACATCACTGAAGAAGCTGCAGATCGTTCTGGTATTGTTGCGCACGAGCGCAGATCATCATGACCTGAACGGAAACGCAAACCCGAGGCGACGGGGTCATGTGACAGGAAGATGGATCTTAATTCCCTTTTTATTTCATTTTTTGGGACTAAAATGTTAACAAGCAACTTAAATATTTTGATGTAAATAAATAAACTCCACAGTCTTTGTTTTCACACGAATACCTCTTCACACAGTGGATTTTCATCGAGACGCAGATGAAGAACTGAACACTGTGGTCCTGCAGACCTCACGTTCGATCAGAAACTCCCCTCCATTATAAACCCATCGTGGAGATTTATGCAACTTTCCATTGTTCCACCTTCTGGAGCTTTAACACCAATAATCATCATTATAAACCTGAATGTTCTCTCTCTCTCTCTCTTTCTTTCTTTCTTTGTGCCGTTATCTGGAGTGGTGCAGAGACGTGGTGAACTAGCGTAGCGTCTTCCTGTTCTTGCCTGCTTCATTCCTGTAGTCATGTGACCATCATGTGACTCCTCAACTGTGTAACTTTCCATCACGGGTTTTACCACGATGTCATTTATTATTATTATTATTAGTTTTTTTTTATGTATTTTTTTATTAACAGTCTGAGCTCTGACAGGACCGAGCTAACATAATCAGCTAATGTTAGCCACTTAGCTAAATTCATCATGATAAATATAACCAAGGGAACAACAACATCACACGACTGTTACTCGGAGTGTGCTGCGAGCGGTTAGCGTCAGTTCTGAACAATCTGATACTGTCTCTCCATTTCTAATAATAATAATAATAATAATAATAATAATAATAATAATAGTGTGTTTGGATTATTGTGGTATATGGTACACCTGATCATCAGCACATCTGGGCTTGTGCATGAGTTTATTATGGAACAATATTTAGAAATAAACGGGAGATTATCTGCATTAGATCAATTATGGGATAGTTGGAGGAGAATGTGGGTTTGGTGTCAACACTGCTCTCAGACGTGCACGTGTAAATAACTGTTAGAGACACCAGGGCTGGATGATGTGACTGAAATATCAACATCATGATACACAATATGAACCATGAACAATTTCCCCCCAAAATACAAATCTGCTCCTGTAATAAGAAATAGACGTTGTGGAGGTGATGCGGGTGTGAGGTGTTGTAGGATGTTGGTGTAGATGTGGAGGTGAAGAAAGTCCCATGGTAAAATGGAGCATTATAATGGTTTAAAGCCTCACCTGATACCATGGCAACTTGTAGCATTGAGGAGTTTAAGCTGTTATTGATGTTTGCAGAGTAAAACTGACTGAATGGATTAAAATAACACTTCATTTTCATTACACATTTTATACACAACTCTTTACAGCGACAATTCTGCTGCTCCGAATCACACACACAGATAAAGTAGTGCCAGAAGATATTTATTTACCTGAGTTTGAATAAATAGGTCTTAATAGATAATGAAGCGGTTGGATTAAACTCCTGGTGCTGTTTTTTTTTGTTCTCTATCTCATTTGAATGTTTTTTTTTCTTCACTTCGTCTCCAAACTCATCTTTCATCAAACTCACTATTCACACCTGACCCTCCATCCAATCACAATCCACTATTCACACCTGACCCTCCATCCAATCACAATCCACTATTCACACCTGACCCTCCATCCAATCACAATCCACTATTCACACCTGACCTCCATCCAATCATAATCCACTATTCACACTGACCTCCATCCAATCACAATCCACTATTCACACCTGACCCTCCATCCAATCACAATCCACTATTCACACCTGACCCTCCATCCAATCATAATCCACTATTCACACCTGAACTCCTTCAAGCCAATCACAATCCACTATTCACACCTGAACCTCCATCCAATCACAATCCACTATTCACACCTGACCCTCCATCCAATCACAATCCACTATTCACACCTGACCTCCATCCAATCACAATCCACTATTCACACTGACCTCCATCCAATCATAATCCACTATTCACACCTGAACTTCCAGCCAATCACAATCCACTATTCACACCTGACCTCCATCCAATCACAATCCACTATTCACACCTGACCCTCCATCCAATCACAATCCACTATTCACACCTGACCCTCCATCCAATCATAATCCACCATTCACACCTGAACTCCTTCAAGCCAATCACAATCCACTATTCACACCTGAACTTCCAGCCAATCACAATCCACTATTCACACCTGACCCTCCATCCAATCACAATCCACTATTCACACCTGAACCTCCATCCAATCATAATCCACTATTCACACCTGAACCTCCAGCCAATCACAATTCACTATTCACACCTGAACCTCCAGCCAATCACAATTCACTATTCACACCTGAAAAGGAGGTGTATGATGTATATAGTGATGTAGTAAATCAGGATGTTGATATTTTATCTCCACATTGTGCATATAAGTATAATGTAGTAACTGTAAACATGCACCACAACAGCAGTGTGATGATGATGATTGTGTGATGATGATGATTGTGTGATGATGATTGTGTGATGATGGTTGTGTGATGATGGTGATTGTGTGATGATGATTGTGTGATGATGGTTGTGTGATGATGGTTGTGTGATGATGGTGATTGTGTGATGATGATTGTGTGATGATGATGATGATTGTGATGATGATTGTGTGATGATGATGATTGTGTGTGATGATGGTTGTGTGATGATGGTTGTGATGATGATGATGATTGTGATGATGGTTTGTGGAATGATGATTGTGTGATGATGATGATTGTGTGATGATGGTTGTGTGATGATGATTGTGTGATGATTGTGTGATGATGATGATAATTGTGTGATGATGATGATTGTGTGATGATGGTTTGTGTGATGATGATTGTGTGATGATGATTGTGTGATGATGGTTGTGTGATGATGGTTGTGATGATGATGATTGTGTGATGATGGTTGTGTGATGATGATGATGTGTGATGATGATGATTGTGTGATGATGATTGTGTGATGATGATTGTGTGATGATTGTGATGATGATGATGATGGTATGTGATGATGATTGTGTGATGATGATTGTGTGATGATGGTGATGATGATGATGATTGTGATGATTGTGTGATGATGATGATGATGATGATGGTATGTGATGATGATTGTGTGATGATAATGATTGTGTGATGATGGTGATGATGATGATGATTGTGTGATGATGATTGTGTGATGATTGTGTGATGATTGTGTGATGATGATGGTGATGAAAACGTGCATCAGACGTTTACACTTGCGGTTATTCTCCACACAGCCGTACCTCATTGTGGTGTGAAGTTGTTGTAGCTCATTACCTCAGAATGCAGCATTATTACTGCAGCATGCGCTGTTCTTCTGCTCATTTCTGTTTGTGTGTTTTTGATATTTAAAAGCAGACGAGGAGTCAGACGGAGGACCACCACGGAAATGCACCTGGTTAAAAAACATTCAAACTGGACTTAGGCCGTGACTCTGCACAAAGACTTTATAAAAAGATATAAATATATAAATAAGTATAATAAACAGAAGTCTGTGTGTTTAAGGCCAATGGTTTAATTCTCTGTATTTTTTTTTATCTTTAACCTGAACTCATGTTTATTTCTTTTTATTTTATTTCTAATATTTTTTACAACATTCTTCAGAACAAATTGTTGATGTTGGATTAAGTTTTTGAAGATTTTATTTGAATAATTGTATTGAATTGCAAAAATGTATCCAATTCTGCAATAAATATAAATATGAACAACTTCTTCTTTCAGCTTCTTCCATTAGGGGGCGCCACAGCAGATCATCCGTCTCCATCCCCCCCTGTCCTCATCTGCCTCTTTCACACCAACTACCTGCATGTCTTCTCTCACCACATCCATAAACCTCCTCCTTGGTCTTCCTCTTTTCCTCCTTCCTGGTGTCTCCATCCTCAGCATTCTCCTACTGATATACCCCATGTCCCTCCTCTGCACATGTCCAAACCATCTCAATCTCACCTCCCTCACCTTGTCTCCAAAACGTCCTACATGCGCTGTCCCTCTAATAAACTCATTTCTAATCCTGTCCATCGTCTTCACTCCCAACGAACATCTCAACATCTTCAGCTCTGCTACCTCCAGCTCCACCTCCTGTCTTACTCAATGCCACTGTCTCTAATCCATACAACATCTCAGGTCTCACCACAGTCCTATAAACTTTCCCTTTCACTCTCACAGATACTCTTCTATCACAAATCACTCCTGCTATCACTCTTCTCCACCCACTCCACCCTGCCTGCACTCTTTTCTTCACTTCTCTAACACACTCTCCATTACTTTGCACTGTTGTCCCCAGGTACCTGAACTCCTCCACCTTCTCCACCTCTTCTCCCTGCAACCGCACCCCTCCACTGCCCTCCCTCTCATTCACACACATGTACTCCGTCTTACTCCTACTGACTTTCATTCCCCTTTTCTCCAGCGTGTACCTCCACCTCTCCAGGATCTTCTCCACCTGCTCTCTACTCTCACCACAAATCACAATATCATAGTCCACAGAGACTCCTGTCTGACCTCGTCTGTCAACCTGTCCATCACCACTGCAAACAGGAAAGGGCTCAGAGCAGATCCTTGATGCAGTCCAACCTCCACCTTGAACCAGTCTGTCGTTCCTACTGCACACTTTACTGCTGTCACACCGTCCTCATACATGTAGTCATTACAGACTTCCTCATACAATACCACAACTCCTCTCTCCACCCTGTTGTACACTTTCTCTAAATCCACAAACACACAATGCAACTCCTTCTGACCTTCTCTATACTTCTCCATCAACATCCTCAAAGCAAATAATGCGTCTGTGGTGCTCTTCCTCGCCATGAAACCATACTGCTGCTCACAGATGGTCACCTCTTCTCTCAGCCTGGCTTCCACTACTCTTTCCCATAACTTCATGGTGTGACTGATCAACTATACTATTAACTGCCTTCATGTCTGCAGTATCAGCAGTGCAGCTCCTGTAGTGTAAAGTACATGTAGCTTGAAGCAGCGCTGTAACCAATCAGATTTTATGTTGCCAGCACTGAAGTCCTTTAGCAGGCAGCATTTGATTGGATGTTTAGAGGGTCACTAGTCAGAGCTCACAAACCACATCTGTATAAAATTGATATAAAGTTGATTGTGACTGTATGAGATCCTGTGTGTGATGCAGCTCTGATCTACTGCACTTCTCTATTGTACTGATTCTGTAGACGTGACGTCATAATGATGGTATTAAGAGGTGGAGTGGTTCCGGTCTGGGGGGAAACACACGACCTGATACTGTAAAATAAAAACTAATCAAACAGTGTGTGTGTGTGTGTGTGTGTGTGTGTGTGTGTGTGTGTGTGTGTGTCTTTACAGTATATACAGAAACTGCAGTGTGTAAATTGAATTCACACAGAGCACAGAACACACACACACACACACACACACACACACACACACACACACACACTCCAGCAGCAGATTAGTTTGTACAGTGCACGACTAATTTACGGGGGGGGGTGTCGCGCGCGCACAATGCACGGTTTGATTCACAGTAGATGAAGTAAGCCTCCCCCCACCCCCCCCTCCCCACTCTCCCCCCCGCCTCCTCCCGGTTGGTCGGAAGTGGCACCGTGACGCCACGCGCTGCTGCTGTTCCTGATGTGGCTGCAGCAGCTACGCGCGCGCACTGACCTCCTCCTCCTACCACCACCACCGCTCTGAGACTGGAAACGGAGCGCGCGAGCGCGGAAAGACGGGAGGAGGAGGAGAGAGAGAGAGAGAGAGAGAGAGAGGGAGAGGGAGGAAGGCAGCTCGCGGACGTGGCGGCTCCGGGGGTGAGCGACGAGCCCGCGCGCTGCAGAGAGAAAGAGAGAGAGGAAACGCCATGCACCGGGGAAACTGCAGGTAAAACCCGAGCGCGCGCACCCCGAGCCCCTTCTTTCTCGTGCATTTATTTTACTTTCATTATGTTTCTGTGCATCTCTTCTCTCTCTCTCTCTCTCTCTCTCTCTCTCTCTCTCAGTCTCGGCTGACTGTCTGCATGTGATTGTGAATAACTGCAATAAATTGTTGCGTTTCCGGTTCTGTTTCTCTCACATCCGTTTATTAGTTTTTATGCACGGCTCGTTTGGGGGCGTGCACAAACGGAAACTAAACAAAAACGGAAAGAGGAAAAGTTTTGCGGGGAGAGAGAGAGAGAGAGAGAGAGAGCTGGAGCCATAAACAAGATGGCCTCTGTAGCTGCTGACGGTGTGTGTGTGTGTGTGTGTGTGTGTGTGCGTGTGCGCGCCTCTCAGTCTCTTCTACACTCCTCCTTTACCCTTTTTTTTACCTCTTCTCCTCAAGATTTCATAAAAGAAACAGTGGAACATTGAGTCCATGTACATCCTGCAACCTAACAGCACACACACACACACACACACACACACACACACACAACGTCATGATGAATAAAAGCAAGCAATAAGTGCCGAAGCTTCAATCAGCTCGGGCCACATTTACCCTGTTAGCCCACAATGCTAATGCTAATGCTAACGCAGGAGTTTATTTCTCACTTCCAGTTCTGATCTCTTTATTCAGCAGCGCCGCTTCGCTTTGATCTGCTGATTGATTGATTGATTAATTGATTGACAGGCGCCTCCACACGCACGCATTCTGTTATTCACACAGTTGGACATAATGCAAATATTTACTTTGTTAGTGTGTGTGTTGTGTTACAGCAGTGTGTGTTGTGTAACAGCAGTGTGTGTTGTGTTACAGCAGTGTGTGTTTTGTTACAGAAGTATGTATGCTGTGTTACAGCGGTGTGTGTTGTGTAACAGCAGTGTGTGTTGTGTTACAGCAGTGTGTGTTGTGTAACAGCAGTGTGTTTTGTTACAGAAGTATGTATGCTGTGTTACAGCGGTGTGTGTTGTGTAACAGCAGTGCGTGTTGTGTAACAGCAGTGCGTGTTTTGTTACAGGAGTATGTTTGCTATGTTACAGCAGTGTGTGTTGTGTAACAGCGGTGTGTGTTGTGTAACAGCAGTGTGTGTTGTGTAACAGCAGTGTGTGTTGTGTAACAGCAGTGTGTGTTGTGTTACAGGAGTATGTTTTGTTACAGGAGTATGTTTGCTGTGTTACAGCAGTGTGTGTTGTGTAACAGCAGTGTGTTTTTGTAACAGCAGTGTGTTTTTGTAACAGCAGTGTGTGGTGTAACAGCAGTGTGTTTTTGCAACAGCAGTGTGTGTTGTGTAACAACAGTGTGTTGTGTTACAGGAGTATGTTTGCTATGTTACAGCAGTGTGTGTTGTGTAACAGCAGTGTGTGTTTTGTTACAGAAGTATGTATGCTGTGTTACAGCAGTGTGTGTTGTGTTACAGCAGTGTGTGTTGTGGTACAGCAATGTGTTTTGTTCCAGAAGTATTTATGCTGTGTTCCACGGTGTGTTGTGTAACAGCAGTGTGTGTTGTGTTACAGCAGTGTGTGTTGTGTTAAAGCAGTGTGTTTTGTTACAGAAGTATGTATGCTGTGTTACAGTGGTGTGTGTTGTGTAACAGCAGTGTGTGTTGTGTTACAGCAGTGTGTGTTGTGTAACAGCAGTGTGTGTTGTGTTACAGCAGTGTGTTTTGTTACAGGAGTATGTTTGCTATGTTACAGCAGTGTGTGTTGTGTAACAGCAGTGTGTGTTTTGTTACAGGAGTATGTTTGCTATGTTACAGCAGTGTGTGTTGTGTAACAGCAGTGTGTGTTTTGTTACAGAAGTATGTATGCTGTGTTACAGCAGTGTGTGTTGTGTTACAGCAGTGTGTGTTGTGGTACAGCAATGTGTGTTGTGTTACAGCAGTGTGTTTTGTTACAGGAGTATGTTTGCTATGTTACAGCAGTGTGTTTTGTTACAGAAGTATGTATGCTGTGTTACAGTGGTGTGTTGTGTAACAGCAGTGTGTGTTGTGTTACAGCAGTGTGTTGTGTAACAGCAGTGTGTGTTGTGTTACAGCAGTGTGTTTTGTTACAGGAGTATGTTTGCTATGTTACAGCAGTGTGTGTTGTGTAACAGCAGTGTGTGTTTTGTTACAGGAGTATGTTTGCTATGTTACAGCAGTGTGTGTTGTGTAACAGCAGTGTGTGTTTTGTTACAGAAGTATGTATGCTGTGTTACAGCAGTGTGTGTTGTGTTACAGCAGTGTGTGTTGTGGTACAGCAATGTGTTTTGTTCCAGAAGTATTTATGCTGTGTTCCACGGTGTGTGTTGTGTAACAGCAGTGTGTGTTGTGTTACAGCAGTGTGTGTTGTGTTACAGCAGTGTGTTTTGTTACAGAAGTATGTATGCTGTGTTACAGTGGTGTGTGTTGTGTAACAGCAGTGTGTGTTGTGTTACAGCAGTGTGTGTTGTGTAACAGCAGTGTGTGTTGTGTTACAGCAGTGTGTTTTGTTACAGAAGTATGTATGCTGTGTTACAGCGGTGTGTGTTGTAACAGCAGTGCGTGTTGTGGTACAGCAATGTGTGTTGTGTTACAGCAGTGTGTTTTGTTACAGGAGTATGTTTGCTATGTTACAGCAGTGTGTTTTGTTACAGAAGTATGTATGCTGTGTTACAGTGGTGTGTGTTGTGTAACAGCAGTGTGTGTTGTGTTACAGCAGTGTGTGTTGTGTAACAGCAGTGTGTGTTGTGTTACAGCAGTGTGTTTTGTTACAGGAGTATGTTTGCTATGTTACAGCAGTGTGTGTTGTGTAACAGCAGTGTGTGTTTTGTTACAGGAGTATGTTTGCTATGTTACAGCAGTGTGTGTTGTGTAACAGCAGTGTGTGTTTTGTTACAGAAGTATGTATGCTGTGTTACAGCAGTGTGTGTTGTGTTACAGCAGTGTGTGTTGTGGTACAGCAATGTGTTTTGTTCCAGAAGTATTTATGCTGTGTTCCACGGTGTGTGTTGTGTAACAGCAGTGTGTGTTGTGTTACAGCAGTGTGTGTTGTTACAGCAGTGTGTTTTGTTACAGAAGTATGTATGCTGTGTTACAGTGGTGTGTTGTGTAACAGCAGTGTGTGTTGTGTTACAGCAGTGTGTGTTGTGTTACAGCAGTGTGTGTTGTGGTACAGCAATGTGTTTTGTTCCAGAAGTATTTATGCTGTGTTCCACGGTGTGTGTTGTGTAACAGCAGTGTGTTGTGTTACAGCAGTGTGTGTTGTGTTACAGCAGTGTGTTTTGTTACAGAAGTATGTATGCTGTGTTACAGCGGTGTGTGTTGTGTAACAGCAGTGCGTGTTGTGTAACAGCAGTGCGTGTTGTGTTACAGCAGTGTGTGTTGTGTTACAGCAGTGTGTTTTGTTACAGAAGTATGTATGTTGTGTTACAGCGGTGTGTGTTGTTACAGGAGTATGTTTGCTATGTTACAGCAGTGTGTGTTGTGTAACAGCAGTGTGTGTTGTGTAACAGCAGTGTGTGTTGTGTAACAGCAGTGTGTGTGTGTGTGTTACAGCAGTGTGTTTTGTTACAGGAGTATGTTTGCTGTGTTACAGCAGTGTGTGTTACAGCAGTGTGTATTGTGTAACAGCAGTGTGTTTTGTAACAGCAGTGTGTTTTATAACAGCAGTGTGTGGTGTAACAGCAGTGTGTGTTGTGTAACAACAGTCTGTGTTGTGTTACAGCAGTGTGTTGTGTTACAGGAGTATGTTTTGTTACAGGAGTATGTTTGCTATGTTACAGCAGTGTGTGTTGTGTAACAGCAGTGTGTGTTTTGTTACAGGAGTATGTTTGCTATGTTACAGCAGTGTGTGTTGTGTAACAGCAGTGTGTGTTTTGTTACAAGTATGTATGCTGTGTTACAGCAGTGTGTTGTGTTACAGCAGTGTGTGTTGTGTTACAGCAGTGTGTTTTGTTACAGAAGTATGTATGCTGTGTTACAGTGGTGTGTTGTGTAACAGCAGTGTGTGTTGTGTTACAGCAGTGTGTGTTGTGTAACAGCAGTGTGTGTGTGTTACAGCAGTGTGTTTTGTTACAGTATGTATGCTGTGTTACAGCGGTGTGTGTTGTGTAACAGCAGTGTGTTGTGTAACAGCAGTGCGTGTTGTGTTACAGCAGTGTGTTGTGTTACAGCAGTGTGTTTTGTTACAGAAGTATGTATGTTGTGTTACAGCAGTGTGTTTTATTACAGGAGTATGTTTGCTATGTTACAGCAGTGTGTGTTGTGTAACAGCAGTGTGTTGTGTAACAGCAGTGTGTGTTGTGTAACAGCAGTGTGTGTTGTGTAACAGCAGTGTGTGTTGTGTTACAGCAGTGTGTTTTATTACAGGAGTATGTTTGCTGTGTTACAGCAGTGTGTATTGTGTAACAGCAGTGTGTTTTTGTAACAGCAGTGTGTTTTTGTAACAGCAGTGTGTGGTGTAACAGCAGTGTGTTTTTGCAACAGCAGTGTGTGTTGTGTTACAGCAGTGTGTATTAATGTAACAGCAGTGTGTTGTGTTACAGGAGTATGTTTTGTTACAGGAGTATGTTTGCTGTGTTACAGCAGTGTGTGTTGTGTAACAGCAGTGCGTGTTGTGTTACAGCAGTGTGTTTTGTAACAGGAGTATGTTTGCTGTGTTACAGCAGTGTGTGTTGTGTTACAGCAGTGTGTTTTGTTACAGGAGTATGTTTGCTGTGTTACAGCAGTGTGTGTTGTGTAACAGCAATGTGTGTTGTGTAAGAGCAGTGTGTGTTGTGTAACAGCAGTGTGTTTTGTTACAGGAGTATGTTTGCTATGTTACAGCAGTGTGTGTTGTGTAACTGCGTGTGTTTGTTATGTTGCAGGAGTTTGTCATGTTACAAAAGTGTGTTTTTGTTTTGTAAAAACAGTGCGTTGTGTTACAGGAGTGTGTGTTTCTTGCATTTCAGCTGTGTGTTTGTTGTGTTACAGTAGTGTGTATTTGTTGTGTAACAGCAATGTTTGTTACTACAGTGGGTGTTTGTTGAGTCACAGGAGTGTGTTTGTTGTGTGAAGCAGTGTGTTGTGTAATAGCAGTGTGTTTGTTGTGTAATAGCAGTGTGTTTGTTGTGTAATAGCAGTGTGCTTGTTGTGTTATAGCAGAGTGTTTGTTGTGTAATAGCAGCGTGTTTGTTGTGTTATAGCAGTGTGTTTGTTGTGTTATAGCAGTGTGCTTGTTGTGTTATAGAAGAGTGTTTGTTGTGTAATAGCAGTGTGTTTGTTGTGTAAAAGCAGTGTGTTTGTTGTGTAATAGCAGTGTGTTTGTTGTGTTATAGCAGTGTGCTTGTTGTGTTATAGCAGTGTGTTTGTAGTGTAATAGCAGTGTGTTTGTTGTGTTATAGCAGTGTGTTTGTTGTGTAATAGCAGTGTGCTTGTTGTGTTATAGCAGTGTGTTTGTTGTGTAATAGCAGTGTGTTTGTTGTGTTATAGCAGTGTGATTGTTGTGTAATAGCAGTGTGCTTGTTGTGTTATAGCAGAGTGTTTGTTGTGTAATAGCAGTGTGTTTGTTGTGTTATAGCAGAGTGTTTGTTGTGTAATAGCAGTGTGTTTGTTGTGTAATAGCAGTGCTTGTTGTGTTACAGCAGTGTGTGTTGTGTAATAGCAGTGTGTTTGTTGTGTAATAGCAGTGTGCTTGTGTTATAGCAGAGTGTTTGTTGTGTAATAGCAGTGTGTTTGTTGTGTTATAGCAGTGTGTTTGTTGTGTAATAGCAGTGTGCTTGTTGTGTTATAGCAGAGTGTTTGTTGTGTAATAGCAGTGTGTTTGTTGTGTTATAGCAGTGTGCTTGTTGGGCAAAGTTACTTTTAAAAGTAATGCGTTACAATATTGAGTTACTCCCAAAAAAGTAAATAATTACGTTACTTAGTTACTTTTTATGGAAAGTAATGCGTTATATTACTTTTGCGTTACTTTTGCGTTACTTGTATCTCTTTCACGCCTTACAGGTGTAACAGGTGTCATATAGATAATTGCCATTAAGAAATCAGTTATAATAGGGCAAAAGACATTTCTTAAACATTTAAAATGATTAATAACTTCTTAGAGAACAATAAGATGATCGACTACATTTTGAGCACAAGGCTGAACACTTTCCAGTCGCTCTTCTGTACACTGATTTTCAATCTGCCTCGCCGTCAGGAATGTAACTATCGCTAGTGTTTA
Organism: Silurus meridionalis; assembly: GCF_014805685.1. Classification (NCBI taxonomy): domain Eukaryota; kingdom Metazoa; phylum Chordata; class Actinopteri; order Siluriformes; family Siluridae; genus Silurus; species Silurus meridionalis. The sequence goes on along the minus strand of NC_060905.1, from coordinate 489,778 downwards.
TAAGGTTAAGGGTGTGGGCTACACAGTGGTGATGTGGAGGGAGAACATACCTCTCGCTGTCATCTCATAAAACTTCGTGCAATTCCGTAAATATGACCTCGTCCTCGTCTACATCATTCTTCATCATCAGCTTCAAACATTCTAAACGCTTTTACAAAGTTCACGCTTTTATCAGTGACCGTGGCAGTTTATCTTCCCACAAAGAGCAAATGAGCTGTGAATTTGCTCTCTCTCTCCGCTGCGATGGCATCGTACATGTGTCTCCCACGGAAAACTTTTATTCTGAGTAGTCAATAGATCTGCAGTGGTGGAAACATATTCCAAGTCGGCAAAAGTTCTGTCTCCATTTCCATATACGCCTTATATGATTTTAACAAGAGAGTGTTTGTTGTATTATACTCCTGTAACACACAACAATCCTGTAACACAAAAAACACACTTTGTTTGTTGCGGGTAATGATGATTTGTGTTTGTTTGTCTGGTACTAAGCTCAGCTAACATTAACCTGTGTGTGTGTGTTCCACAGGCTGCAGTATCAGGGCAGAGATCAGCAGCATTGGCAGTAGGGGTAGTAGGTAGCGTGCTGAGGGACGAATCCGGTGGACGATGGCTGAGATGGAGACGGAGTGTGTTGCGTTGGGTCTGAATGCTCTGGCCTCGGAGTGTTTGTCACCTGCTCTGGAGCCCCTCCGTGCCGAGTGTGTGACGCCGACCCTGGCCATGCTGAACACCCTGAGCTCGGAAGTCACAGAGCCAACGGCCATGCTGCCCTGTGTAAAGAGCGAGCCGGACCTAGAGCTGGTACCGGTCCGCACCGTGGACGTGTCCCAAATCCAGCCCCTGAGCACTGCCGAACTGGGAACGGAACACATCCGGATGGAGATTAGTGGCCTGGAGTACATCAAGTCAGACCTGCACTCATTCCACAGCGCTGAGTTGGACTCGTATAAGTCTAGTTATGATGCCTTTGACTACACGTCACACGACAACCTGGACTACATCAAGTCGGATCAGAGTTCTGACCTGCAGTGTTACTATGCAATGGAACTTGAAGCTAGCCGGTACGAATATGACTCGACGCTCGCGTCCGAGAAATCCGAGACATCAGATACGGTGGAGTCCAACATCCTTGAGTCCATCCGAATGGCGGAGCTCCGCACTGAGCTTAACAAGCTCCGCCCTGACGCCGTTATCGAGTTTTCATCTGCTCACATGTACGACATGCAGTCCGCAAACACAAACACCACAACCCCAGACCCTGCGAAAGCTAAAACGCAACCACGTAAACCTCGTAATCCGACAGGTGAAAAGCCGTTCTCCTGCACACAATGCGGAAAGAACTTCAGCACTCTGGGAAACCTGAAAACACACCAGCGGATCCACACCGGGGAGCGGCCGTACTCCTGCTCGCAGTGCGGCAAGAGCTTCGGCCAAGCGGGCAACCTGAAACGCCACCAACTGATACACACGGGCCAAAAACCATACAACTGCAGCTTGTGTCCAAAAGGCTTCACCAAGGCAGATGACCTGCGTTCGCACCAGCGTATCCACACGGGCGAGAAGCCATTCACCTGCGACGAGTGCGGAAAGGCCTTTTTCCACGCCAAGGAGCTTAAGACACATCGCCTGGTCCACACGGGTGAGAGGCCATTCTCCTGCCAGCACTGCAGCAAGGCCTTCACCAAGGAGGCCAGTTTCCGTAACCACCAGCAAAGTCACATGGGTGAGAAGCCATACCAGTGTACACATTGTGGGAAGAGCTTCGGGAACTCGGGTGTGCTCAAGACTCACGAGAAGATCCACACCGGGGTAAAACCGTTTCAATGCACGCAGTGCGGCAAGAGCTTCGGCCGCCTCGGACACTTAAAAGCACACCAGCAGATCCACACAGGCGAGAAACCGTACTCCTGCCCACAGTGCAGCAAGTGCTTTAGCCAGTCAGGACACCTCAAAGCACACGAACAGATCCACAAACGAGAGAAAGCGCAATAACACAGAACGAGTGCAGCTAAAAAGTAACGGGGCACAGGATACAAAACAAAATGTTCATTTTCCCACACACACAGAAAATAATAGAATTGATATATTTATAATGGATTCGAACGTTTTATGTGTTTATCTGTAAATGTCAGAGGATGGGATCAGTGTGATTAGAGTCGAGTCTGAGTCCTCACTGTATTTGTTGACTGTATTCAGTGGTGCACAAACTGGTAGCCCCAGCGTGAGGTAGAAGACCAGAGGTGGCGGTAAGTAAGGTGTTTAGGAGAGAACCAGTTGGTTCTTGGGGCTGTGAAAAACCTCAATGCAGAAGCTTGCTATTCATTCCCATACTGCCACTTGTGGCCATGGTCTGGTACTCTGAAGGTCCTGCTACCTGTTACTTAGATACCTCATGTTTAAACACAAAGTGTTTAGCAGAACTGAAGACCTCACCAGACTTGAGAGAGAGATACTCGAGAGATCATACCTCCTAGCAAACATGTTCACAGATTCACATGCAGTTTGTCAAAGACACAAACACACTGTACTTCATCGAAGACATTCCGGAACTCATGGACTTGCTCATTACCTCTGTGGGGTAATGGTACATTCCTACACACACTTCTTATCAGTATTAATGCCGACTTTATTAGGTTCCTATGGAACCACAGGCACAATTGAGCTCTGACTCGGGGCTAACGAACACATTCAAGTTTTGTTCACACACTAAAGTCCATCTCCAAACAGATCGTGGCATATGGATAGAATCAGAGTTGGAGATAAGTGACAGAAGTTAAATACAGAAGGTTTGATGAGTTCCTCTGTCTACTTCTCAGGCGGTTGAAATGACCACATATCCAGGACCAAAATATTCCCCCTCAGCACATATCTAACATCATGTTTTAAAACCAAAGGGACTTTGTCATTAGAAACCTCACTGTTCCATTACAGACCTTCTTGATAGTAGATCAGGTGAAACTCTGTACCAGACAGTCTTTACACGGAGTCTGATGCAGTAACATTGCTGATGTTAGTATCGCTATATTAGCCAACCTTCTTTCATCATCATTACTGTGACCCTCCTGATGATGTCAGCATGAACAGGAGCTCTGAGGTGCAGGAGAACGTCAGGTTCAGAGGCAAGCTCACATCACTGCTCTCCAACAAACCAGTCATAATCACTGATCCCACCCCCTGAGAATGATTGACAGTTGACCAAAAAAAGAAATTAAACACAAAGATACGACTGACTTTTCACATGAACATGAACATATGGTTTTAGTCTCCTGTGCTCTGTTACACACCTCTCAAAGTATTATCCTTTAAAGATTCTATATAATTATATACGTTTTCATACCTGTTTGTGACCGATTTGCTTTTACGCAAGTGTCTTTCTTTACTATGTCGGGGGAGGGGGAGGGGTCTGGTAGAAATGTTTCGTATTTGTTTGATCTGTTTTAGTGACAATTTCTTTCCTACTCACCGTGAACACATTTATCAAGAGACCATGTAATTCTTTCAACATGTACTGGAACGAGTTATTAAAGAAACTAATGAAACACTGATGTTTCCTGCCATTCGTTTGATTCTGTGTTTACACACAGATTTACACACTAAATAAAGAGAGACTGCCGGAGACACCATGAGGAGGAACCTGCAGAGGAAGCAGACTTGACATAGAAACCCCTCCTCACCTGGGACCCTCCTGATTGAGCGGTGGTCAGTGTGAACCTGCAGATTCACTTAAACACATCTTCAACTACAGAAACCAACGGACCAACAAAGCAGAGGTAGAAGAAATTCATATGTATGTCAGGGTGTTTTGGTGGCCTGTGGATCATCTAACCTGGCCTTGAAACTGGTGCCCCCAAGAGGCCTGGAGGATTGTGCATTATCAATTACTTCCAAGACCAATGTCATCAACTTGACACCAGTCTCTCTAAAAACGCCATCATTATTATTTTTCATTCATCTACAATGGGCCAGATCTTCTTTCTTTCTTTCTTTCTTTCTTTCTTTCTTTCTTTCTTTCTTTCTTTCTTTCTTTCTTTCTTTTTCTTTCTTTCTTTCTATTTAACAAATCTCATCACGTTTCATGTTTTTGTGAAGGGACTAAAATAATTCCATGTTCTTCCTTGAGCCTGTTTCTTCTTCGGCTCATCAATTCTCCTGCTTTTAAAAACATTCTCTCAGAAGGTACAGGTGGTGCAGTGATGCTGGATCCTGATAGAGGCAAGTGCAGTATGATGATAATTAATTATTATTCTAATTATAATTATTATCCACCAGATTAAATTCAAGATCTGAAATGATACACAGAAAACAGATAGTCAGAAGATCAAAACCTGAGACCTCAAACATGGACCTGAGGCTCCCTCCATGCTCGAGCACTGCTCCACTCATTATTTCTATTTAGTGTTATTATATTTTGAATAAACATTTTGGAAATGAGAATGTGTGTGTGTGTGTGTGTGTGTGTGTGTGTGTGTGTGTGTGTGTGTGTGTGTGTGTGAATGAGAGACAGTACACAGTGAGGGTTAATTAAGTTGAGACACATGTCCAAACCATCTCAATCTCACCTCCCTCACCTCAAATCGAATTTTATTCATCACATACACATAAATACAGGGTACAACATGCAGTGAAATGCTTTATACGACGGTCCGGCAAGAGGGGAATAGGGTGGGGAGAAAGAAAAAAAGCAGATAAATAAAGTATAAAAACTATATAAAATAAAATATAAGAATATAATATATAAAGGATATATAAAGATATGTATGTGAACAAAGAGAAAAATGTATATACAAAAAAATAATTCTTATGGCAGTAGACAGTGAAACAGTAAACAATGTGTGCCAAAGTGTAAACAATAGACAATTTTAGTGGTGGGTTGTCTATAAAGTGTCCGTGTGCGGTATGGTGTGGTGTAAAGTGTCCATAAAGTGTCCGTGTGCGGTATGGTGTGGTGTAAAGTGTCCGTAAGTGTCCGTAAGTGTCCGTGCGGTATGGTGTGGTGTAAAGTGTCCGTAAGTGTCCGTAAGTGTCCGTAAGTGTCCGTGTGCGGTATGGTGTGGTGTAAGGGTCCGTAAGTGTCTGTGTGCGGTATAGAGTGTCCATAAAGTGTCCGTGTGCGGTATGGTGTGGTGTAAAGTGTCCGTAAGTGTCCGTGTGCGGTATGGTGTGGTGTAAGGGTCCGTAAGTGTCCGTGTGCGGTATGGTGTGGTGTAAAGTGTCCGTAAGTGTCCGTGTGCGGTATGGTGTGGTGTAAGGGTCCGTAAGTGTCCGTGTGCAGAATGGTGTGGTATAAAATAAATAAATATAAAGTGCACTTTGCTGTGCAAGTCCAGAGTTTAAAGTGTCGTGGTGTGAGAGGTGAGATCTGTACAGAGAAGAAGTGTGATGATGGAGAGAGTGAACAGCTTTTAGATCCTGGGTGTTTCCTGGTTTAAACACCGAATGGCCTGTGGGAAGAAGCTCCTCCTCATTCTCTCTGTGTTTGCTTTCAGGGAGCAGAAGTGTTTCCCTGAACGCAACAAATAGAAGAGTCCATTGTTGGGATAGCTGAGGTCCTTCACAATCTTCCTGGCTCTGGTCCTGCACCGCGTGCTGTAGATGTCCTGCAGGTCAGGGAGCTCGGTGTGGATGGTACGTTCAGCTGAACGCACCACCCTCTGGAGGGCTCGTCTGTCCTGCATGGTGCTGTTCCCGAACCAGGAAGTGATGCTACCCATCAGGACACTCTCAATGGTGCAGGTGTAGAAAGTCTTAAGCACCTGAGAGGGTAGTTTAATGCTGCCGGGCCTTCTTTTCCAGGGTGTTAATTTGACAGGACCAAGACAGTTTCTCTGTGATGTGAACACCCAAGTACCGGAAACTGTTCACTCTCTCCACTGGGGTCCCGTTGATGTTTAGCGGTTGGTATGACCGCTCCCGCTTTGTGCTGAAGTCCACTATCAACTCTTTAGTCTTGCTGATGTTCAGGAGAAGGTTGTTCTCCTGGCACCATCTCTCCAGGTTTTTAACCTCCTGTAGGTAGGCCGTCTCGTCGTTGTTGGAGATCCGGCCCACCACAACGGTGTCGTCAGCAAACTTGATGATGGTGGTGGAGTTGGATGTGGCCACACAGTCATATGTGTACAGCAAGTACAGCAGGGGGTTTAGAACACAACCCTGGAGAGCTCCTGTGCTGAGGGTGAGGGTGGATGAGGTGTGTTTTCCCACCCGTACGGCTTGTGGTCTGTCTGTCAGGAAGTTAGAGATCCATTGACACAGCGGCTGGCTGAGTCCCAAGACCTCCAACTTAGAGGTGAGTGTGGAGGGAATTATAGTGTTAAATGCTGAACTGTAGTCCACAAACAACATCTTTGCATAATTCCCGTTTCTTTGGTCCAGGTGACTCATCGTGGTGTGGAGGAGATGAGCAATGGCGTCCTCAGTAGAGCCTTGTCTCCACCTTGTCTCCAAAACGTCCTACATGCGCTGTCCCTCTAATAAACTCATTTCTAATCCTGTCCATCATCGTCACTCCTAATGAACATCTCAACGTCTTCAGCTCTGCTACCTCCAGCTCCACCTCCTGTCTTTTACTCAATGCCACTGTCTCTAATCCATACAACATCTCAGGTCTCACCACAGTCCTATAAACTTTCCCTTTCACTCTCACAGATACTCTTCTATCACAAATCACTCCTGCTATCACTCTTCTCCACCCACTCCACCCTGCCTGCACTCTTTTCTTCACTTCTCTAACACTCTTTTCATCACTTGTGTGTGTGTAAACTCAACCCCATCTCCAGGTCAAGATCTCCTAATAACACTTGATGACTCTCTGCTCTCCACTGTTCGTAACCTCGGGGTAACTATGGACAATAAACTGTACTTCTTCCCACATCTCTCTAATGTGTCTCGTTCTTGTCGATTTCTTCTCTACAACATCCGAAGGATTCGATCATTTCTGCCACACAGGCTGCCCAGGTTCTTGTTCAGTCTCTTGTGATTTTGAGACTGGACTACTGCAGCTCTCTGCTGGCAGGTCTTCCCCTGAACGCTATTCATCCACTGCAAATGATCCAAAACGCAGCTGCATGACTTGTGTTCAATCAGCCCAAGTTCTCCCACACCACCCCACTGCTGCTCCTCCACTGGCTTCCAGTAGCTGCACGTATCAGATTCAAAAATGGACCAGCGTCATCTTACCTCAGAGACCTCATCACATCTCGCACTGCACCACGCTGTCTGAGATCCTCCAGCACTGCTCCACTGGTACCACCTTCTCTCAGAATGAGAGGTAAGTACACT